>NC_062526.1:11364001-11439001 GCF_022655615.1 Tachysurus fulvidraco
TTCGAAAGATTAAGTTTATTTGCTGTGGAATTACATCAGTATTACTTGATCTTTGATTTCATGGAAATCCACTCTCCTTTTATAATCAACAAGATGTTTAAAAGTGCACTGCCCTTATTACTTAATTTAATTGTGATAATTGTACTTCTGAGGCAGCGCAGGGTGCAGCGGGTAGCGTTGCCACCTCACAACACGGTAGGTACCCAGTTTAATCCTTAGCTCAGGTTAAAGTCTGTGTATGGTCTCGAATGTTTTCCTCATATCTCCATGTCGATTTTCTCTGGGTTTCAGGTTTCTTCCCACCTCTCAATAAGTTAATTAGCTTTGCTAAATTGGGTCCAGTTCATGGTGTGCTCAGTGTTCCTGTGATACTGATCGTTAATAGTTGAATACATGAATAATTGTAGTTCTCAAACCCATATAAGAACCCTGGAATTCAATCTTAAAACTCTATTACAAGTCTTTTAATTCCTATCCAAGTATTAAATTAGGTAATCCTAGTTGTTTGCACAATTCGATGTCAAATATTTTACTGAAGAATTGGGGAGTTGGCATGCTGTATGGAGTAAAACTAGGCAAAGTTCTGCTCTTTCGGTTCTTCTCCACAACACAGATTGAATATGTGCTACATGCCTGGAAAATATTTGCCTCATCCAATTTCCTCTACACTGTATATTTGTTTAGAACCTTTTCATCATTTGAAACCCAACCATATGCGAGATAGTTATGTCACTTTGGCTACTAAAGAAGGATTAATTCCTGACTGTTCACTTAGAGTACAAAGCAGTTCGAAATATATGGGTGCGCTATTAGACAAGGGTGAACACTTTTATCCTTGGGTGCTGGCTGGTTATAGGAAGCAAGTAGTGTGAAATGCTCTTTATTGCACCAGAGTTACTACTATCACTCCTCTGAGGTGAATGCAGATTAGTGTTTCACCTCTCACACCAATGCCTGCAGTGAGACTAGGAATTTAGATGTCAACATGACTCCATTAGTGTCTGCACAGAATCACAACACTAATTAATTTGCTCAGTTGCTTCACAATGAAAAGCAAAACTAGACCATGAAGGTAGTTAGACTAGGTATGCTTGCCATAAGCCTCCCACACAACATACAGTTCATGTAACTGCTCTGATATTGCACGCATACGGTGTAAGAAGTTACGTTGAATAGAACGCTGGGTTTCGATGTAGAGGCAGATGAAACAGATATACTAAAAATATCCAATGTTGAATAAACATATACATATCATTCATAGTCCATAAAAAACAATACAATATTGAATGCCTAAAGATAAACTATTCTTTTTCCACAGTTAGTATTTTCACTGTGATTGCTGCTGAATTTTAATGGTAATTATGCAACCGGCCTTTGATGTTGTTCAAAGATTTTTCAGCCCCTGAGTGCAGCGTAAGCTCAGTGTTCAAACTGCACCCTTTATTCCCTTTTTGTTCTCTTTTTTCCTTTCAACACTCCCTGCTATGACTTTTTTCACTCACCCCCCCCTTCCATGCATATACATTTCTGTACATTCATTCCGATGGAAGCTGATTAGAAACATGCTAATGCTCATAAGACACCCAAATACTCTTAAATCTCACAAAATAACACTGTAGCTGGCTTCTCTTGGTTTCTCAAATTTAGCTTTGTTTGTCTTTGTATAGTGTGATTATGGTGGGACTGTATGTAGAAATGAATACTATAAATGGTTAGTCTTTCTTGGGTTCTCTCAGGAATTAGGTCACATGTAATTCCAGTCTGATGATGATCTAGGAAAACAATTGGATGGTTATAGAGTCTGATCTTAATGCAGATCTGAGGCCTGTTGGACTAATGGTTTGTTACGTCTGTTGTAATGATTAAGTGGAATAGGGCAAATTTTACTAGAGTACTCAAAACTGATTTATTTGTATAGCACTTGTAACAAAAGAACTGTAAACTGAACTGTACAGGGCACAGCACAGCACACACACACACACACACACACACACACACACACACACACACACACACACACACACACACACACACACACACACACACACACACACACACTCAACTTTGTGGACTGCACTGACCTACACCAATTACACACTCTTTCAGTATACATCCATGTACACAGCACCACCATATCAAACTGTTCACATGCACACTGTTTTTGCTCTTTGCACATGCTGTTTGCTCTTTGCAAATGCTGTCTTTCACATTTCATTCACATTGCAATATAGTTGAGGTTGAGGACCTGTATTGTCTTTTGCGTATTGTCTTTTGTGTAATGTCTTGTATTTTTTCTTTGCACTGTCTTTTTGTTTTGCACTTTCTTTTTGTCTGTTGTCTTGCACTGTTTGCATCAGGTTGCACAGATGCACTTTATGCAAGTCCTTAGCTCTGTCTTTGTTTTATGTAGCATCACTGTCCTGGAGAAATCTTCACTGTGAACTGCAAGAGATATATATGGTTGAAATTAATGACAATAAAAGCTTCTTGACTTGACTTGACTTGACTTGCCTTGACATCTTTCATGAGCAAACCAGAGGTTATAGTGAGGAAAAACATCCTGAGAGAACTTGAGGAGAAACCTTGAAATGAATCAGACTCAAAATGGGATCAGTACTATGCTGGAAAGTGGTATCCAATATTGTGAATTAGAGTCCTAGGATAAGTATTTAGCCAAACAACAAACAATGACTATGATACTAATCTGGGTAAAAGCTAGTTACCACATTTTAAGCCTCCAGACTGAATATCATTCAACATGGACCAGTGTGTCTTCAGGTTTTGTTCTAACGCAAAAGTGAGCGTTCAGTGAGTTCACGCAAGCCCCTATTTTATTAGATGGTCTTGGTCTTTCTACAACTGATAAGCTGTATCATGTGTACAACCATACTGGCCATTTGGACAACCATGTTGTAGACAGAAATCAGATTTACAAAAATCCAGATTTAAGTAGATTTAAATCCAACAGCAAATCAGATGTCACAGTGTCAAAACAGATGTCAAAACCTCCTGGGATGATGGGAGGAAGAAAATTTGAGGGAAACCATTCTCTTCTGGATTTTATATAACTCTTTACCATTATTGTATACTATACTATAAGGTCAACCAGTTAAAAAGCTGTTGAATTTATTGTGATTAGTCCTGGGGTGAGCACAAGGGTCATCAATGATTCCAGTAGCAGTTGGACATAAGTACATAGTATCCAGGTGAGATTATCCACCTAAAGTAAGGGTAAGCTTTAAGTTCTTGTGACTTAATTGAGGGCAAATTTTTAGGGTATCCAAGTAGAATTATCCATAGCAGAAGAAAGTGATGTTTGCAAATTATATATATTATTATATTATTATATATAGTATGTATGTATGCAAATAATAGCTCTAGAAATTGGAATAGGTCCTAATAGGTAGAGGAAATAAAAGGATGCTTTATAATAACAACAGTAATTATGGTAGAGTACTTTTTTCATTGAAGTGTATTTCTATTAATAACCATAGTACAGAACATGATTTCTATAAACATCAACATTTCTTTTGAGATATTAATACAAATAGGGAATTGTTTACTCTCATGGGTTACACAAAATATATCTTTGGCTAATATGTTACTGACTGTAGCCAGTCTTGTGTTAGAGCAAACACTAGCACAGGAGTAACAGTGTAGATCATGGGACCGTGACAGATTACCTTCTTCCATACTATATTTAGTCCCCAACTCCCACTCTCCCCCAGGCCACCCCTGCCAAACAGCCACATTTCCATCTCAGCTAAGCAACTTGTACCTGCTTCTCTAATGCTCCGTAAAACAGGACACTGATGTATCTAGCTTGGTGGGAGGGACCACCTGCGTTTCTCTGGTTCCTGAAAGAAAGATGGAGGCCAGACAGATGGTCCTCCGACTACCGGGTCGTGCAAGTTCACCCAGTGGTTTTGGTCAGACCACGGTTCTGCGACACAAAGAAGTTCACCATTTCTTCTTTGTTCCCTTCAGGGAGCAGCCTATCTACAGCACACGGGCGCATGTCTTCCAGATCGACCCCAATACTAAGAAGAACTGGATGCCCACCAGCAAGCATGCTGTCACCGTCTCCTACTTCTATGACAGCACCAGGAATGTGTACAGAATCATCAGCCTGGATGGGTCAAAGGTAAAATAACCCCAGCTTTGCATTTCTGTTTAGTCGTATCTGGAGCAGATTGATGTCTTTGATGTTGGTCTTGCTCTTATATTTAATTTTTCTATAATCATTATTTGTCAGTATTGTCCTTTTAATAGTCTTTTTAAGTTTTGATATTCAACAAGGTCTGTATTTAAGCAGTAATACAACATGTATGAAGCATTATTATGATACCTTTCCTTTCTATACAGAGGAGCATACATTGGAACACTGCACACAGTGTAGTTTATGCAACAAAAATTAAAAAAAAGCAAAGTCTCTGCAACTATTTATTTATTCACATGCTTGAACAGTTCACTCTTTCAATTCTGTGTTTGATTTTTCAAATGCTGCTCCAAAGCAGTGATACAATAGTCACTAGATTGATTTTATATGGAGCCTATTTTGGTGCACCAATCCTGCATCACAAGCCCTTAAGGGCAGCGACCATGATTAGTATTGGAAACACACTCCCTACTTTCGGTGAGCAGTGAGCAGAATCTGAGACATTACTGCAATGTAAGACATCCATATTCATCACCATGTGAAAAAATGCATACATTTTCTCATGCACAACATGGCTGTTAACATAAACCTCTTAGGTGAGATAAAACATTGCAATTCAGGCCACTGGCAATTCAAGCAACTCAATCCTAGTATCCTAGCTTAGACTGGTTAAAATAGCTCATACACCACTGTGTGTGTGTATTTGTGTATAGGAGTTCTCTGTACCGCAGCTCCAGAGCTTCAGAGACAGAAATAACGTGTGAAGCGTTCCCAGCATACTGAAGTGGTTTTAACTGCTCGGCAGAGCCTATTGCATAGTATATCCATAGCAGCAGCTAATACCACAACAAAACAATAACCACTGGACCTTTTTGTGCAAATGTCATCAAAATTGATTTGAGCAAACTCAATTTTGGCAGTGAGGGCTTTAGCTGCTCTTTATACAACAGTTTAGGTTGTAAAAGTGCCTCTGGATGTTGCTCTTGTACTGCATCTGAAGTATTGCAGTAAATACATTTTATATGTGATGCCTTTATGAGAAGCAAGGTGAGACTAAGGCAATGAAATGAGGTCAGACGTAATAAGAGCATGGTCTTAAGGCCACACTGGGGGAGAGGACAGTTCAGTTATGGCCGGTGGCGCATTAACAGGACAGTCTACTAATCCATGGGTTTATTTAACACCTTGCCTGATGTCTAAGCTGTAATATGCCTGTCTTCTCATCTGACTCACAATTTATGTATTCCACCCTGACCTCTGTAAATTCCAGCACAACCGATAGAAGCTCCACCAGTGAAAGCTATTAAGCCTTGATCTACTCTACTGTACAGTGTCAGGAGGGCATTGGTCCACTGCATGTGTTTTATTTTTTTTAAAGATCTGCTTACCTAAAATATAAATTTTATCAGGCAAATATTAGGGGGCACTGTGGTTTTTTGTTAGGATGTTTGCATTGCCATTCTGCGGGTGGGAATAGATTCCTTCCTCCAACCAATGTGTGCACAGAGTCTGCATGTTCTCTCTGTGCTTCAGGGGTTTCCTCTGGGTACTGCAGTTTCGTCTCCCTGTCCAAAGACATGTGTTTTAGGCTGATTGGCATTACAAATAGACTGGAGTATGCGTGGGTGCTTGTGGATAAACTGACAGACAAATACTTTTATTACTTTTATATTATTATTATTATTATTATTATTATTATTATTATTATTATTATTATTATTATTATTATATATTACGATATATGATTTTCTTCTTATATTATTTTGTGGCGTCTGAAGTAACAATTTTGTTAAAGTAGCCACTTTTTGACAAGAACAGGAAACAAGGCCCAGTGAAGCACAAAAACGCTCTACAAGACTGATTACACAGCATGTCAGCAAATCCAAGATGTTTAAGATTCAGCTCCAGGAGCACCAAGTATGGACATTAAAAGGCTCAAACTGTCAATCTCCAAACTCAGACATACTTCCTTTATTGGTTTACACCTTGTCTCAATGTTCAAACCAGTGTTTGAGTGATTGGCTGGGAAACTGTGGTGCTTTGGTTAGAACGCTTTGATTTAGATTGGCTAGCGTTTGCTTGATTGATTAGCTAACATTAGTTTTGGCCGTCAGCAGTAAATTGAGAGTTGATGAGCTGTCATCATAAATTCTGATCTCATTCAGTTATATGTTTGACAGTACTGCTTGTCACTGAGAATATCAGTGCTGGTTTATAAATGTGCTCATGAGCCTGTATGTGTCATACATCTATAGATAAGGCCAAACCTTAAAGAAATACTCAAGCATTTTTTTTCTTTGCAAATTTATCTTTTTGACAGGATAATTAACCAGAATTGCTGTGTAGTGTGCTGCTCCAGTGTTGAGAATGAGAATGAGAAATAACGGCTTAATGAAAACTTCACCATGGAACATATCTTTATTTTGTATGTATTTTTATGCTTGCTTTTCCTGTGGGACGTTAGTGTTTCCTGTAAACATTGCTAGCGCAGTTAGCTCAGGTGTTTAAAAGAAGAACAAATTTTAAGGGATAACACTTACATTTTCCTGTTAGCTATTAAAAAAGATGCAAACTTCTTTTCTCACCCATCATGATTTACCACAACGTTCAATTTCATTTTAATTAATGAGAAATCCAGGGTAGAAGTAGTAGAGACAAGAAGCTTAAAGTCCCAGAATGCAATGCAATCCAACTGCATCGTGGGTGAAATATGAAACCATCAACAAGGTAATGTAGGAAAAAGAAATACAGACTAACATGTCAAAGTGAAATCGTTAACAAAAAATATCTTGGATGTGACGATTATATGTAAATTCTGAAGAGTAATATACAGGTTGTTCAAGGTGGATTTTTCCTATGAGAACAGCTTTAGTATGACTTTCACTGATCTCGAATGTCTGCCACATCTTAAGATCACTGAATTTGCACATTATAGTCAGATATCCTAAAACAATTTTTAATGACATTCAAAAACCTGGACTTATATGTCCGTTATATGAGAGCAGAGATTAAAGGTTTTCTTTTCTATGTACAGAGAAACAAGTATGGCTTTAAGCTTTAAGGCATTAGAAGAGAAAGTCAGTAGGAGTCATTACTCCTCCATGTGAGAAAACTCTTCCATGTGAGAGAGGAGAACTGGGGATGGAGAAGAGAAAGCTCCCACTTCCTATTGCTAGGATTGTATAACATTTGTTACACAAGCAAAAGCTGAAGAAGCCCACTGTCAGTTATCATCTATGAAATCATGTAACGCAGTTCTATGGAATCTATCTCAGACTACCATGTTCTTAGATATGTGTGTGGGAGTATGGAAATCTGAAGCCTTTCATACTGCACACATGCATAAATATTGTGGCGCTTCTCTGTTTCTGATCAGGTTACCTGGAAAGCTTGACTACGGAGAATCTTAATGCTCAGCATGTACTGTTAATTGAGACTTTAGTATAATTTTGCATATCATTAACTCTATAGCTATTGCATTTTACTATCATTTGCTTCTCTCTCTCTCTCTCTCTCTCTCTCTCTCTCTCTCTCTCTCTCTCTCTCTCTCTCTCTCTCTCTCTCTTTCTCTCTCTTCGCTGTCTGTGCACGATCGGAGCGCCTTTCAGATTTACACCCACACAAACACATTCACTTGCAGCAATGCTGGTCATCACTCACATTTCAATGTCTTAGAAAGTCAGCAACGGCTTAAGATTTAGCAGAAGCTATTAAGTGTTTATAGCTGGCTATTTCTGTTATCGTTCGTCACCCGGTTTTATAATGTTTGTGCAAACCAGACTCAGGATTTATTATTGTGAGATGCTTTGTGTGTTTAGTGAGAACAGTATTCCATGGAGTGCATTGTATTCTTCACTGTGGCTTTTACATGGGAGCTCTGTGTTACATAAGAAGGTGCTCTGTTTCCAGATCAATACACGCACAGCAATTCCTTAAGAGTATATGACCACACTCTATGGACTCCTTTAGATTCTATTGATGGACAGTCAATTCAAATTAAATCAACAACAAATGATGCTCAATGATGGTAATAGAGCCTCTTTCTCACGTTCCTCGGGAGATGTAGACAAGAATTATCGTTATGAAATTTCCATGACGAGCCATGCACCACCGTAAGCTCTATTCTGTTATATCTGCTGTTTGCTCCAACCAAGAGACCAAGGTGATGCTTTGAGGAAAGCAAACATCTTTTAAAGAAAACTCCCTGACCCCTCACTAAAGGCTCATTTCCCCTTCTGTTAATCTCATATTTGCTTGTACTCTGTGGGGTGTGAAGAATAACGCTTTTCTTTGTATTCGCCCACAGGCTATAATAAACAGCACCATCACCCCAAACATGAGCTTCACGAAGACGTCGCAGAAGTTTGGGCAGTGGGCAGATAGCCGTGCCAACACGGTGTATGGGTTGGGGTTCTCCTCAGAGCATCATCTTTCTAAGGTGGGTGGAATTCTGCACTGCTATGGCTCGTTCAGTCTCCTTCTGTGCATCATGGTGCTGGGGAACACCTACACACTGTGCCCTAATGAGCAGCTGTACAGTCATCAGTGCGTGGGAGGCTTATTCTGCGTGGTCCTTTCCTCTCCCCATTCTCTCTCTCTCTTTCAAAATTTTTCTCTCTTGGTTTGTCTCACTCAGTCCCTCTCGCTCTTTCTCTCTCTCTTTCCTCCACATTATGATTAAGTACTGTCACACATCGGGGGTGGAAAAGCAGCAAGGCTTCACTATCAGGCTTATGCAAGAGAGACACCATACCTTCACACCCTCATCCACACATGCACACAATTCTTTTATGATCTCCCTTTCTTCCTTAGTCTTTTACTTGCATTAAATAGGCATGATTCATTCTCTGATGACCACTTGACCAGTTACAGTTTATTGGTCCAAATCCTACACAGGCTTATTGTTACATCTTAGTCGCTTTTTTCAAGAATGTTCTTGAAAATAAATGGCTGGTACACTATTTTAAAATGACTTTTTTTAAATACATGTCTAGCTGTTCTCTATTTCTATGTCCACACTAAGGGCCATATTTACTAAAGCACTAATTACAGCTGTTTTCATTTACACTAGTGGGGTGGCCAATTTTAAAATGTGCATGCAGATATACACAGGAAGACTCCTAATTAGAGTAAAGCAATAAAAATTTTTTCAGCATGCCTTCCTTTCATCAAACAATTTGGCAGGCCTGGTAATCATGCAACAATATTTGTTATTTGCAATGTTAAATTACACACATGATTGTTTACACTCCAAAATTCATATATAATTAGGCAAAAGCTTAACACATCAGTGATCGCTCCTCCATCATATTCTAAGTTTTGGGAATGTGATGTCATGCCCCTGCGTCTTATGACTGTTTTGGCAGCCATGTACTCAGATAGACAGGCTAGCTAATGGATAGGTTTTCATACAGAGTATTGAGAGTGTTTGTTTCCAAAAACAACATTTACAACGACTGTCGTGTTCCTGATATTACACATTCACACCCTGCTCTTGGGCTGTGAGTGACTCAGAATACACACCTAACTGCTCACCAGACGTGCTAAAATGACTGGAGATGTAATAGGAGGTAACATATCCAGATCATTACTGCACTGTTTGGGAGTTTGTGTGTCTCCATACTGTCAGTAAGACGAATTTGATACATAAACTAATGCCACCTCACAGCTCCAGGGTTGCTGATTCGATCCTGAGCTCAGGTGGCTGTCTGTGTACATGTTTTTCCCATGTCCCTTTGGGTTTTCTCTGGGTTCTCTGGTTTCCTCTCACCTTCCAAAAACAAGCTGGTAAAATTTAAATTCATGAAAATGAGTGTGTGAATGGGTGTGTTTTGGCTTGGAACGGCCAGGGGATATTTCTCCGTGTTCCTGTGTGTGCATGTGTTTGGGTGTTTGTGTGTATCATATACGGTAAACCATTGCTAACCCTGTTCTATAATGCAGTATGATGTGATTGCCAAACCTTTTAGGTGCTAAAGTTCCTTATACCTGTTTAATGAATTGTAAGCACATGCATGATTAATGCTGGGGACCCTCTTTCATGTCTTTCATATATTTATTTATTTATTTTAAAGGTATTGCCAGGGCCAGCAATACATAAGGAAGGCATCGTTGATACGTCCAACCCTTACAACGTATTTAACACAGCAGTTATACTGTGCATGTGAATACAAAGCAAGCTTGTCACTATGGCAACCATGCTGTAATTTCATACCCTAGTTTGCTTTCTCTTTCTGATTAGCTACAGAGATGATTCTGTGCTAGATTGAAAAGCAAACACAATGAACAGCAAAGAAATGTGAAATATAACGTTGCGTTGGTTTGGGGGGAAAAAAACGGCTTTATTTTTTTTCTCTCATCATTCTCATCTCACACTGTTATTTCTGCTGGTTTTTCATAAGAGTATTCAATGCTCCACTCAGCTGCTTGTGCATGCATATCTGACCTCAAATATCTTCTCAGTTTGCCGACAAGTTTGCGGAGTATAAGGAAGCAGCTCGCTTAGCCAAGGAGAAGTCTCTAGAGAAGATGGAGTTGGCCAGCTCTCCCTCTCAGGTATGGATGTTGTCATTGTAAAGATCTCTGCTTGTCTAGGTCTTTTAACACACTTCATTACAACATGTTTTATTCAGCATGATTCCTTTGAGAGTCAAATTTGCTTAAATCTAAAACAATTCCCTAGGGCTTTTGCCTTGGGCAAGTTGGATTAATGAACAGTTTTCTCATGCTGTTTAGTTAAAATCTAAAAAAAAAAACAAAAAAAAAACACTTGATTAATGTTGCTATTCTTATCAGCACCAAAGCCTGAGGCTCCATACTGTAAATGATGTATTGTTAGATGACGATTGGAGAGTCGTAACAAGTAATTGATGTGACTTTGTTAATTTACAGCTGAGGATTTGCTTGTTATCAGTAGACACAAATATCCTCTGAGTTCCGGCAGACAAATAAAAAGACTTTCTTCATATTACTCCATGAAATGAGTACGTTTTAGCAGTTTGGGTGTATAGCAGTATTTTGACTGCAGTTATGATTGTCTTCTTGTGCCTGTAGTATTAAAAGTTTCTCATTAATGCTTACAGCAGATCGAATTGAAGGTCACTGTGTTTGTTTTGGCTGATGAGCAGAACAGAAATCATAGTGTTTAAACTAATGAATTTTGTGGTTGTTGTTCCTTACAGGAATCGCCTGCTGATATTCACTCGCCTCTGACTCCTCCCGTCTCTGCTGACCTCTGTCGAGTCAACGGCACAGGAGATGATGTCACCTTGTCTGATGCATCACCAAATTCTGAGCTCCAATCGGATCTGTCCCCAACCACCCCAACCCTAGCACACAGGTAGCTACATTTTTTGTATTGTTTTGTGTGTGTGTGTGTGTGTGTGTGTGTGTGTGTGTGTGTGTGTGTGTGTGTGTGTGTGTGTGTGTGTGTGTTTGTGTGTGTGCGCGCACTGTAAGAAGAGCTTTTAAAGCATTTAAAGCCTACTTGATCTGGGTTCGCATTTAGCACTTATGCTTTCATTTAATCAACTCAACAACCCAATACAGTTATCTAAAAGAGCTGAATGTAGTTATATAATCTTAGATTATAATGCATTGGATTTCAACCAAAAAAGTGACCTTCTTGGAATAAAAATACACCAATGTGAAGTAGCCCTATATTTATGCTACTGTATCTGCACTGGTGATGTCTCTTAAATATCTATATATAAGGCTCAGGGTCTTTTAACCCAGCAGCACATTTAGATCAGCTTGATTCCTTGAGGGAAAAATTTCATTTGAACTCTAAGACGATTCCCTTCGGATTTGAAAGTCTGTGGGGATGTAATAAAGTTCGAATAATGAACACTTTTACCCGGTTGGATAATGCGGCTTTTTATACACTCCTTCATAGACGAGAAAAATAAAATACAGTCCCTGTTTGTGATGCAGTACAGTATGATGCTTTCTCAATGCCAAGTAGATCTTGTTTATTAGTTTGAAGTATGCGTCATCTGTTTTTCTTCATCTGTTCCTCTTGAGTCAAACAGTTGAGTCAGCAATGCCTCAGTGGTCCACAATACAATTGAGGATCATTTATTCACTATTAAGTACATTATTATTTTTTTATCTTTTTTTTTTTCAGAGACGTGTTTCAGACATGTCAGGTCTTCTCTTTCTGATAAACCTATTCCTGCTGCTTGTGATAAAAGCCACCGTGTAGTTGCTGAAATGCACATTTTGCTGAAACACACACAGCACACAGGGCTGTATTTCTGACGGTTCTGGATTTTCCATAATACAGCGTCTCTACATGCATAACTATTTTCCTGGTGCAGACGGATTGCATTCCTCTAATGTTTTGTAGCCATCTGAAGAGACTCTCTTTAAGCTTGTCTTTGTTGAATGATTTATCTTGGTTCATATTCCTGAGGGATAATATGTTTGATTATCTTTCACACTTCTTTGTACACTTCTTGTGACTATGTGACTGTTGGAATGCACTTCCTTATTGTCATCTGCGAATGATTATGCACCTCTGTAAACATTTCTGAGAAGAGTTTTATTTTCTGTATTTATTAAATATTGCATCCTTCTTTGTTTCTGATGTTTTTGTAAATCTAGTTATTAATATATCAAATTTAATGTGTGCTAATTGGAGATAAACAATCTAAATGAAGAACCAAATAATAAGCTGGGGAGGTTGAGAAGGTTCTTTGTATTTAGAGTAGGTTATAAAGCTGCTTTGGATTATTAACTTCACCTGTGTGCAGCTTTTTCTACAACGATTTTAAATAATGAGACGGCATTTTCAGTAACGTATACACCACTGCCTTTAAACACCAACCTCTCTAAATACATAAATAAATCCACCATGAAATGTGACCTGAATAATGAAATAGTGCTTTTATTTTTTTCTATGATGTCAAATGTAATGTGATGTATTCTTCGAGATAAGAAATTTCTGAAGAAATATTGAAAATAAATCAGAAAAGAATGCAAAAATTTATTAATTAATAATAGTCTCATATTTATGTTTCTGATATTTAGCATATTGTGTTTTTTCGATATATTTACATCCCAAATTTTGTTGTTACATCAAACTGTCGGACGTCGACACTGGACTCACATTTATATTTATATTTATAGAATTTGTTAGATTTCCTATTCTACTTTTTTATACTGCTCTTATCCCAGATGCTTTTTGCTCAAGTCGATATCGTTTAAGAAAACTGTCAGACTAATCACGTAAGCCAGACGTCACTGACTGAGACAAAGGCATCACTGAACATCTCTATGTTAGGAAAGCTCTGCTTCTATTACAAGTTTTATGTGACGTTTAAGTCTATAGTAACATCTGCAGTCTGTATATGAATGTGCACGTTTTCTGTGTAAAATCCTCTCTACACATTGTGCGCTTAACTACATTACAAGTATGGACTTTAATTACATCTTTTATTAAAAATAAATCTCAAATTTACCTCAGTTTCATCATTCTAGAACGAAACCGAGCTCTCTGCTGTTAGACTACATTATCCTGGACTTGTAGTTATTATGTGTGTGTGTCTGGTGTGTTTGGAGTGTGTGGGTGGTGAATTCACTCTTCTCACAGTCACTTCTGCAGCACATGAGTCAGTCAGATGGCCTGTTATGTCAGATTGCTGTAGAAAAAAAAGGTCTGAATGCATAATGTTTAGAGTTTAGGTTAAAGATTGAAACGATTTGGAGCTTCATATTGTCACTTCAAATGCTAGTGAAATCAGTGCCATATCTTGTGTATAGATAAAGAAACATTGTTCAGGTTAAAATAGTGTAAAGCAGGTTGTGCAGAGATGCAAAGCATGGGTAGTTTCTATCAGCATATGATAGTTCTTCATTCAGGATTTATTCAGGAGGTGTAGAAATGAAGCACAGTGTTTTATTTAAGATACTGCATAGTTTATTTCAGTGTTCAAAAGATTGTGTGCTAAATACAAATAACGATTTGCTTTGTATAATTTAAAATAAGTGATTTACTGATTAAAACAAAAAAAAAAAAAAGCAGAGAACATCTGTGCACCAACAAAGCATCCTTCCCATTTACCAATAAACATAGGCTTTTATACTTTAGAGCAATGTAGCCATCAACAGGATTTTTAGTGTTCGATTAAATAAACTTGAATTGAAGTCGTAGAATGTCGCATAGTAAATACGCAGAGTGGCCTAGATTTGGGGGGAAAAGAAATGTCATGTCAAGAAATCAATATTTAAATCAGACATTTTCAATACTACATATCATATAATGTATTTTCTTGCCAAAGTGACCAAGTTACATGGCCAATTATGATTTTGATTCTACAGAATAAGTTAGAAATTGCAAAGACATAAAAAAAATGGCTAAAAAAAATCATCTAAATGTTTTGGATGATTTCATATTCGATTAAGTAATACATTTTTTTACATTTTTTTTGAGGAAATTTTTAAAAATCTAATGAATGTTTTAAAACTTGAATAAAACTTACCAGAAACGAGGCCTTTATACATGGTTTTCTTTTAGTGAATGGCTTTCTCCAGGTCCCCTGCTAGGATAACTCTCTCTCTCTCTCTCTCTCTCTCTCTCTCTCTCTCTCTCTATTTCTCTCTCTCTCTCTCTCTCTCTCTCTCTCTCACACACACACTCTCTCTGTCTCTTGCTCTATCTCTTGCTCACACACACATACACACAATTGTCTCGTTGAGGCCCGTCTTTCCTCACTTGCTCGTGTGAGGAGCTTTATAAGCATGTGTGGCTCCTTGTCATGTCCTCAGTAGGTGTCAGGATGTGGGCTGAGGATCCGTCAGTCAGAATGGCAGTCATGAGGGAAAGGTGGCGCTGACGTCAGCACTGCAGGCACAGCATCGTGAGAGATGAAAGTGAATTAGAATCAGGCCTTGTGGGCCTGCAGTGTAGGCATCGAACTTGCTGGAGTGCTTAGACATGGCGTGTGTTACGCACTGCCGTGTGGGTGGGTGGGTGTATAGGAGGGAGGGAGAAGGAGAGAGGAGATGTGCTGGGGAAAGATGACAACCAACTCAGTAACCACTCTGTAAAGTGTGTGAAGGGGTGAGAGGGGGAATTCTGTGGGCTGTAATCTGCGTTGGTGGCACAATCTCAATATGGCTCATAGTTCTGTTTCACTGAGTGGAAGATTTTAGTTTGAGAATACATAGTGATGCTGGGTGAAAAGATTATTTTAGGGACTTTATAATACTATAAATCTGTAATAATATTTTACATCTTGTGAATGTAGTTATTAGATTTGCTGAGCATTTTCTTAAGTAATAGCACTTTTATTGCATTGAGAACAAGAACAGTCATGCCCAGTGGACAACATGTTGGGGTAGCATTTATTTGATCATGATACATATTGTATCATAATAAGATATTTTTGCCTACTCGCACAACCCTTCTAAGTAGATGTGAGAGTGAGGAATGTAACCCTGGACCCTATGGCTCCGGCTGGTTACAGGGATGTTATATTCACTTTTACATGTTGTTTATAGAAGCACAAGAAGCAAAGGGCAGCACAGTGGTGTATTACTGCATAACTGCTCCAGGGTACTAGTATCCCTGTATGACTGAACTTGGCCAGTTCTCCCTTAAACACGATGCTTTCCAAGCACTCCAGTGGATAAAGCTACTTTGACAGACAGTTAAATTGAACACCACTTATAGTTACCCAGAACAAGGTTGTAATTACATGTGGCCTTAAATAGCCTCTCTTTGCCTTTTGTACTTGACTGCAACGAGAGTAACCATGCCACTGAGTCGTCCATGTTTTTCTTTGATTATTTGTTTGTTTTCAAGGATATGAGGCCAATAGGAAAAATACCAACTCAAAATTATGAAGAATGATGTTTATTTACTGTATATCATCAATAAATGATTCGATGTTGATTCATTTATTTGACTTAATTATTATTATTATCATTTATGAAACCATATGATTTTTAGCACATTGCTATCACCAGGACCTGTCCTTATGTTGAAACCTAATATTATTAGAAGCAATTATAGATCAGAAACTCAAAGTAAACCTGTATAATAATAATTTTAGCCTATTGGCGGAAGATAGAAGGAGATCAAGAGAGTTTGAGTTCCAACAAACTACAGCTATCTGCACTGTAGGCTAGACAGCAATGTTCACAATTCATTTTTTTTGTATAGCCCTTTTAACAATTCACATTGTCTCAGATCAGCTTTACATAAGTATAGAAACATCTATCCCTAATGAACAAGCCGGAGGCGACGGTGGCAAAGAAAAACTCCCTGAGATGACTAGAAACCTTGAGCGGACCCAGGCTTAAAAGGAAACCTCATTCTCTTTTGGGTGATAAGATAGGAGATAGTATAGGAGACATGGCATACTTTCTCTTCCCTGTCAATCACAGTGATGCTAACAAATCAAGTGACATCTGTGAGCTCATGTATTCCTACGAGCATGTTGTGTTGCCCTGAGATGCAGTTTTGAAAAATGTGGCCCTGACATTACATGTCTCACAGGATGGAGGTGTTGACCTTCATCCTCTCAGTTTCATAGCTGTTGTATGATAGGGATGAGCTGCATGGGAAATAGCAGGTAATGAAATTGAGGAGAAAATGGGGGTGAAATCAAATGAAAGCTTTTGACATATAAAGTAGTTACTATAAAAAGAATTAACACCATTAAATTAAACAGAATCAGTATTTAGCATGAGCACCCTTGCTCATAAAAACTACATCAGTTCTCTTAGGTACAATGTTGTGCAGTTTTCTAAGGTAATCAGCTGGAAAGTTTTTCAGAGCATAGCAGAGAACCTGGCAGAGTCCTTCTAGAGATTCTGGCTAATCCACCTGCTTCTGTTTTTGCAGACAGCCTAAAAGATGTTTTAATCATCTATCATTTAAAATGTTCCTTTTTAATGACTTACAACATCCGCTGCTTTTAGGTTTTTGTTGCTACTGAATTATAAGCAATGAACTATTAGCAGTGAAAATAAATATCCTGATGTATGTCATGCCTGGGCGAAATGTTTTCAGATTTCATTCCACGTTTTGTCATATCACACGACCCGTGATATACTTTGCCGTATAATTGATCTGTATTTTTATGATGTTTATTCTTTTATTGTCACGACAGTCCGACTGCCACGAAGCACTGGGAAGCTGAATTGGCAGCGCTGAAGAGCAACAATGCCAAACTCACAGCGGCGCTACTGGAGTCCACTGCCAACGTCAAGCAGTGGAAACAACAGCTGGCCGCTTATCAGGAGGAGGCTGAGCGGCTTCATAAAAGGGTGAGGATCAGAAAAACATTTTCATCACAAGAATGGATAATACAGTTACATAAAACAGAAGTGACTCATTTTATTAGGAATTGCACCCAACATGACAAATTTATTTAGACTACTGTCTAGCCTACTAGATTTCAAACCAACTCACCTCAATTCATCATCCTCTTTGGTCAGTTCTTGTCATGAGGCAAATCCTTGGAAAGGCTGGATGAAAGTGCAGAAGGTTTATTAACAAAAAACACAGAAAACCTAACAAAAATAGGAATAGTTAAATTTTTAGGAAACTGATCAAAACATTAGGAATAATCCAAAAATAGCAGACAAAGCGCAGGGTCAAACAGGACAGAACTTTATTCACGTAAGCTCGGCAAGGTCAGAGTCAAAATAAGGCTACATACAGTACAAAGTCAGAAACCAGGTTATTATAATAGCAATAGTCAGACATGGTACATCACAAACGTACAAGAACAGATCATATATTTCACAAGAGTCAACTGAAACAAAGGTGCTATTAAAGGGTGCTAAACAAATATACATAATTATACAAAGGAGGTGACTTTGTCTGAAGGAGTACAGGTGATTGCTGGGAGTTAGAGACAACGGTGGTCATGTTCATAGTTTGCAAAATTGTGCTATGTGACAAATCTGTTTCTTTCCACAGCATCAGTTAACCAAAAAATAACTGAAACTGTGAGGTCTGACACTGAAAAGGGTAATAAACAATGTAGAAGGTTATTTAGAACATATGAACAGCATATACCAATGACGGTGCTTTATCGCTCTAAACACTATGAGTGTTTAGAATATTTACACTAAGGCAGAAGTGTAAGATGGAAGATCAGTATCAGTGCTATTTAGCAAATAGTTGATGGAATTTCTTATGTAATAAAAACTGAAATAATGAAACACTTCAATAAGAGAGAAGAGCTGCAATACTGTATAACATTTATTCATAACACACTGTTATTGACTATTTATACTATTTGGATTTGCTGTATATTCTTGTCTAAATCTACTACGACTAATAATAATATTAATAATAATCATCATTGGATGTACTTTGCTCTGGTCACGAAGAACCTTTTCAAGCTGTCTGAAACCTACACCACTGGTCCTGACACATTTTATTAATGGCATATGTTATTTCTTGCAGGTGTCAGAACTGGAGAGCCAAAGTAGTCAAGCAAATGCGATCAAATGTCAGAAAACAGAGCTCAACAAAACCATAGAGGAGTTAGAGGCCACACTGAAGACTAAAGAAGAGGTACAAGCTAAAATTATATTTTTTTTTCGGAAGCACTTTTCATTACATGATCTATAATGTAAGCTTTTCTGCTAGGAAATGGAACGTCTGAGAGAAGAAGTGGAAAATGCCAAGCAGCTACAGTCACAGAAAGAGACTCTCGAACAGAAACTGGAGGTAAAGGCTTCTTATGTTAAACATCTCTGTTTACATGCAGTTACGTCTTTATCTGGAACGCATCTTATTAAAAAGCCTTAGCATCTTTCATCATATCTCACAGCACCTTTGTGTCAACCTGCAATCTAGGCCACAGATGCAAGGAACAAGGACCTGGAGGAGCAGTTAGCTGACGTGGAGCAGCGTCTGGAGACGAGCCAGCTAGAGCAGGAGAACTTCCGCAAGAGCCTCAAAACACTACTGGAGATCCTAGACAGCAAGATCTTCGAGCTGACAGAGATGAGGGACAACCTGGCCAAGCTCATAGAGGACAGCTAGAACACGTTGCCTTCACCTCAGAAAACATGGACTTGCTTGCGAGGTACACAGTGACAAGAACGAAATGCACAGCTCTTCTGCCCAGACCTCGTCGTGTACTTTCACACTTTTAAAGCCTTCTTGACTGGAGGACACATATTATTATATACTCACTTATATGGTAATGATAAGCATTCAGTTGCACTTGAATTTGTACTTTCTAGGTGAATAATATTTCTTCAGTGCCACTGCTACCTTCTAAGAGATAATCGGCCGTATAACGCTCCTGTTCTTTTCTTATGGTTAGAATATTATTCAAATTGTTTCCCTTAATTGTACGCAGGTAGTGTAGAGAAAGTAGGCAGCCTATAAAGGCGAACACTGCTGCACATACAGTAGGCTCTTCCTTTCTAAGGTGCTGGTTTAGCGTGCCTGGTTATTTGCGATCAAAGGACATCTACTATGCTGCTGAGAACACTCGAGTCAATCACACCCACCGGATCGTCCGTTCCGAGCCATATGTTGTAGCCAGACCGTGTCGGCTTGCCTCGTCACCTTCAAGGAAACTGCCTCAATGTTCAGTCAGAGCTTCAGGATACTCTACCATCGACTTCCAGACAAGAACAAAGACACCCCGGGAAGTCTGAACACTTATACAGGTGTGGCATATTGGCCTGTAATGTACAATGAGCAATATTCAAACCAGTCTTTATGTCACCTCAGTGTATTTATCAGGTATTCCAACTCTGGACTAATCTGTGGACTTGTGTGATTTAGTAGATGTACCCCCGGTAGTTCTCCTCAGACCAGTTATAGTGCTTTGGATTGTTTTGGCCTTAGAGTTTAAATTCTGCACTGGATATCCGGTTCGATGGGGAGGAATCTCCTCATTTTTTTTGTTTGTTGCATTACCAAATGCAGTGTGAAACTTACAGTATGAAATCATGTGTTATTATGAAATGTATATGCTGATGGATAAGCTACATAGAGCACTGTTAATATGATTGTATTTATAGATGGGAAGGTTTAATTTTAAAATTCCCAATATTAATAAAATATTTCAAAATATCTACAAAATTATGTTTAAGATAAAAGACAGTGTCTGTGTGGTTCCTCGTGTGTGTGTGTGTGTGTGTGTGTGTCCCAGCCCGATAATACCAGCGTCTCAAAGTGTTTTATTGTAGTTATAACACAATTTGCCAAGAATTACACATTTAATAATTAATGAAAGACACAACAGTCTATTGCTGTTGTCCTGTCCAGGGTTATTTCTACCACCTTGTGGTCAGGGTTCCTGGGATAGGCTCCGGATCCAATACGACACCAAACAGCAAAAATAATTTCCTAAAGATGAATGAATGAAAACCTTATACTTTTTATCCATTCATAACTACATGTGCTGTTGTGAACTGTCAATAAAGAGGGATTTGGAAAGGCACTTCACATCAAAACTGATGACCTTGATGTCATCATACATGTCATTGGTCAACATTAGACACCAACATTATGGCATAATGTGATAGGTTAATTTGTAGTGATTGAATTATGAAAAAAAATATATATATAGTCATATGCAAAAGTTTAGGAACCCCTGACAATTTCCATGATTTTCATTTATAAATATTTGGGTGTTTGGATCAGCAATTTCATTTTGATCTATCAAATAACTGAAGGACACAGTAATATTTCAGTAGTGAAATAAGGTTTATTGGATCAACAGAAAATGTGCAATATGCACCAAAACAAAATTAGACAGGTGCATAAATTTCAGGTGCAGAAAAATCACATCGATATTTAGTAGAGCCTCCTTTAGCAGAAATAACAGCTTCTAGATGCTTCCTATAGCCTGTAATGAGTGTCTGGATTCTGGATGAATGTATTTTGGACCATTCCTCCTTACAAAACATCTCCAGTTCAGTTACAGTAGGTTTGATGGTTGCTGAGCATGGACAGCCCACTTGTTGGTGATATTCAGGCCTGGGGACTGAGATGGCCATTCCAGAACATTGTACTTGTTCCTCTGCATAAATGCCCGAGTAGATTTTGAACAGTGTTTTGGGTCGTTGTCTTGTTAAAATATAAAGCCCCGGCGTAACTGATTCCTCAACATTATTCTCAAGAATCAATCTGCTTTACGGGTTCACCTTGTGTAAAGTGCGCTGAATTGTTGAATGATGCACAGTGACGCAAGTTGATGTAGGTCTTTGGAGGTGGTCTGTGGGCTGTTTTTGACTGTTCTCACCATCCTTCGCCTTTCCCTCTCCAACATTTTACTTGGCCTGCCACTTCTGGCCTTAACAAGAACTGTTTCTGTGGTCTTCCATTTCCTCACAATGTTCCTCACAGTGGACACTGGCAGCTTATATCTCTGCGATAACTTTTTGTAGCCTTCCCGTAAACCATAATGCTGAACCATCTTTGTTTTCAGGTCATTTGGGAGTTGTTTTAAGGCCTCCATCTTGCCACTCTTCAGAGGAGAGTCAAAGAGAACAACAACTTGCAATTGGCCACCTTAAATACCTTTTCTCATGATTGTATACACCTGCCTATGAAGTTCAAGGCTTAATGAGCTCACCAAACCAATTGTGTGTTCCAGTTAATCAGTGCTAAGTAGTTACAGGTATTCAAATCAACAAAATGGCAAGGGTGCCCAAATTTATGCACCTGTCTAATTTTGTTTTGATGCATATTGCACATTTTCTGTTAATCCAATAAACCTCATTTCACTACTGAAATATTACTGTGTCCTTCGGTTATTTGATAGATCAAAAATGAAATTGCTGATCCAAACACCCAAATATTTATAAATGAAAATCATGGAAATTGTCAGAGGTTCCTAAACTTTTGCATACGACTGTATATACTATATGATTTGACTATCCAATATGACTTTCAATAATCAAAATACTGCCAAGGTTTTTTTTGCATATCTATATGAGAAATGTACAAAATAATAATAATAATAATAATAATAATAATAATAATAATAATAATAATAACACTTTTCTTCTTCTTCTTCTTCTTCTTCTTCTTCATTATCTGCCTTTTCTTCTTCATCTTCTTGTTCTTGTTCTTGTTCTTCTTCTTATTTTGTCAGAAATTGCATTTTCAGTGCAAACTAAAAGAATTCCTCGAAATGCAGTCCTCTGTTCTAAAGATTTCGCAGGGAAACATAAAGTTACAGCATTACCTCAGACTGTTACAAGCAAATCAACAGCACATTATGTGTATGTTGTTACTATGTTAACATTAATGGTATAGTTACCGTTACTGAGAATAAAACAGCACTGGGGTTTTAAGGTTTTTTTATCCTATACATCTAAAACCAGGATTTATTTGTGTACGAATCCAACTAACCCCTGCATGGATGAAAATTCTGGTCTTTGTTCAAATAAACCCCCAAATTGTTCCTGTTTCTGTTGCTTTATTTGTGAATGATTAGTGCTGAGTTGAAGCAGCTTTAAGCTGCTTACTATCCCAGATTAAATACGGTGTGCAATGACTACTGCACAATTGCTGTTATTTTAGAGCAGACACACACACACACACACACACACACACACACACACACACACACACACACACACACACACACACACACACACACACACACACACACACACAGAGAACTGATCATCAGTGCATTTTCTGGGGTTCAAGATTCAAAACAAAAACAAACGTCACACTCAAAATAATGCTATAAAATCTCAATCGTAATTCATCATTAGGACTATTTTTGCACATGGATCTGAACAATCCAGCAAATAAAGGCTCAGCAATGCTGCACAGTGCTGCACTAGTGCCGCCCACGCGCTCCTTCAGTAAGGGCTTGTAGTTAATATCAGTATGAAGAGGGAGACACCTTGTGGTCCATGAGGAAGGAGCAGTGCACGATGAGGCCTATTTAGCATCACTGCCCCTCTGGAAAAAATTATGTTTGACTCCAAACACTTAAAAGCCAGACATATTCACTGTTTTGCACAAACTTAGTCAGTCATTTTACCACCTTGTCCATGAAGGTAGAGCTAATTAAAACTGAATATGCATGCCATCCATGGAAAAATCTGATATAAATAAAGCACCATGTTCTGTTGACTGAATCACCTTTCTGGATGGACCTCCATGTAGCTTCACAGCGTTATTATTTCACCTAGTGGTCAAAATGGGAACTGCAACTGCGCCTTGTGCGTAGAATCCCATTGTTACGGGACAAACTGGAATTCAGTCTAATAAATGTTCACTACACAGTGTGCCTATGCACTACTGAACCATTTCTATTGTAAGACACACTACAAAGACTGGGACAGTAAAAGAAGGATTCTATCAGTATATAAGAAATTTAATTGAGATGAATTGATTTAATTGAGATTCAAGTTTTGTGAAATGTAGTCGAGTTTGCTCAATCTGGCAACCCTGGGCCATGTTTTTGGGTGTTCTGTTTGCACCTCAACAAAAACTTCTGAGCAAGTGCATGAATGAAGCTGCAAAAAAAGTACTAGATTGTTCATTTACTGTACTATAGCATATTAATGATTTTCTAATACCCCCAACAATATCTATGGACAGACGTAATACATTGCTGAATCTTAGACATACAAAGGACTAGCAAGTCAATACTACAAATAATACAGCAAATCATTTAATGTTTCACAACATTGCAACGTGCCAGTCTAAGACATTGCTTTTTCCAGCACGGAATAATAAAATATGTAGCACATTCATTTGATTTTATAGAAAATGGCATACTGTTTCCTAATCAGATCAGTTTAAAACCTAGAACTGCAACATTAGATTAAATAAAACAACTAGGGGGAGCCAAAAGCCAGTGTACCACCAATATACCAGCAATCTCCTTCATATTTATCTGCCTTTTTGTATATTAATATTAATATACATATTTTTGGTGTTACACGAGTCCAGCTTATTTCTCAGATTAAAAAAAAAAAGCAAAGCAAATATTCAAGATTCAACATTCAGTTTTATTGAGTTACATAAAAGATGTGACCTCTTGTGGGAAAGCACTTATCCTCAATGTCCCTGGCCCCAAGTTCACTTTCCACACTATCTGATTGGGCTTCCTTCTTCCACAGAACAATTTAAAATCAATTTCCATCCAATCCAATCTGCATTGCATAAGAATTGATAAGAAAAAATACATAATTTTACATACAAATTTATAATCCATATTAAGATTTCTAAACAGAGGAAACATGGGTATTTAGGTGATAAAATATTTACATTTATGAAAAACAAGATCCTATCACATTAGTTTGATGTAAACTGAGGAGGTCTGGGGTGCAGTCAGTGTTCCAGTTCATACCAGAGGTGTTCAGTGGGGTTGAGGTCAGGGCTCTGTGCAGGGTACTCGAGTTCCACTTCAACTTTGGCAAAACATGAAGCTTGTTTAGTGCTCAGACTGTAATGACTGTAATGCTGGAACAGGCTTGGACTTTTCTAGTGAAGGGAAATTGTAAACCTGCAGAATATAAAGAAATTCTAGAAAAAGTTGTTCTTGTTCTCAGACAAATAAATTGATTGTAATTAGATTAGAAACATTTTGATTGGGTTGAATGGTTTAAATAACTATTTTGGATATGCCTATGGGATTAGAAAGCTTCTAGATGTCTGAGGACAAGCAAGTAACACGATTATATTAACATAATATAAATCTTTAATATGTCTTTCTGATTTTGTAAATTTTTTCATGTAGCTTCATTTGTGATGAGCCAGAAACACACTCTGGATGAGCTTACAACCAGTGTGAGGCTTTAATAAGGTTGGTTGTCTATTCATTATGCTGTTGTGTGCTGAATTCCGACAGATTTGTGTATTCAGAAAGTCACACAAAAAATCAAAGTTAAATCAAAGAAAACGGTAACTTGTCAGTTCTAACATTTTTTCATGTTTTGTCATATGATTTGCTGTGATTTGGTAATGTTTATCTTGAACTGGACCTCTGGCAGGTCATAAAATCTTGGCAGCTTTCAGTTTGGCATAATGTAAAGTGTTGAATCATGTAGTAAAATCACAGAGTGCTTAATTCCAGACTCACAACGGTGGTGAGGTCATAACTGTGAAAGTTGTTTTGTCTGTATTGAATTGTTATGTATATAAAGCTGTGTGAACGTGCACTGAATGTTAAGTACAATGTTGTTGAGCAATGCTATTGAAAGATGAGTGCTTGTTCTGTCTAACTTATTTGTTTTGGGACATTACAAGTAAAGGAGTAATGCTCCATCAGGAGACACATTTCCTCTAGGAGTTACTTACGTATTGAAGTATGACATGTACACTTAATCTAAATATTTGTGCACAGCCAGTAAACACACTCAGCTCTGCTTGGCCTTGTGGGGTCTTTTTCTCCCACATACTGAGGGAACATGTTGCCATGATCTATAAACTGTTGCACAAACTATGATCTCATCACATTCGAAACTGTTCAGCACAGCGAGCACAGTTCTTAGAGCTGACAGCAGACTGCTTTCCTTCAGGTCCAGTTAGTATTATGGTTTTGACAGGATACATGCACACTTTTTTAACCCCTCTCTCAAGACCACAAAAAGAAACAATCTTGCAATTCATTTTTATATAAATTAAACAAGAGAGGATGTGACATCATACTCCGGATGGTTGATGAACATTTGGTTCAGATGATTTGTAATATAATCTTTTTTCTTTTATTAACGGCACTGTAAAGGCTACAGTGTAATTCAACACCATAATAACATACAGAATAATAGTGCTGTTGTGTTGTAATACAGAACAGTGAATAGAATTTGTATACATTTTATAAATGTATTAAATGTATTAAAGTGTTAGTGAAAAGCAGACATTATAAAGACAAAATCTACAAGCTTGTAACCTCTAGGCCAAGTTGCTTAAAACTGAACAATTCTAATTAAAGGTTTATCACACATAATATGGATTTTATTTTATTTTCATTTACTGTTCTTTATAGGTAGCCTTGCAATCTCACTTCTACCTCATTCGGTCCTGGGTTACTGTCAGGAGATTTGCATGGTCTGGCTGTGTGTTTGTCCATGTGTGTTTCCACTGGTTCTCAAGCTTTCTCTCATCCTGAAAAACCTTGTCAGTAACCTTGAAAGCCTCTGAAAGTACTTATGTGTTGTGTATTGTGTTCTGCAATGGAATTCCATTCAAATTGTGACCTCACTTCATGCTCAGTGTTCCCAGAATAAACTCCAGCGCCATTGCGACCCTGACTCGGATAAAATACTTACTGAAGATATATGAACTGTCGAACATTTCCCTTCATTATTTTTGAAAGCAAAGTCCTTTTGCATGGTACTGTTTATAGGAACTTTGTCCTATGCAAATTACAAGTCCCAAAAACAGCCCGAGCTGTTGAAGCAGCTCACATTAATACAAGCACTGCAAGATAAATGCAAACAAATGCAAGATAGTTTAAGGAAAAACCAAAGGCAACAACTAGTCAAGGAAACGAATAAATGCAAAAAAAAAAATTGTCAAAAAAGTATAAATGGTCCAATCGTGTCAGCAAGAGATGACTAACATTCAGTGGTGTTCCACGAACTATTTGGATATATAAAGTGAGTGATTGTCAGTAAGGGTAAACGTCAGTTTTAACATTTATCTATCTAATAGGATTACTATTAATGTAGTTAGTTTTCTTTTGCATGATTGTATTATTATTACTGTAATAAAACATTAGATATTATTATAGTCCCATCTTATGTAAGGCTACTCAGCGCTTCTAGCCAAGTCTTACTGTAAAGCGCATCGCTGGAATAAGAAGTGTGTGTGTGTGTGTGTGTGTGTGTGTGTGTGTGTGTGTGTGTGTGTGTGTGTGTGTGTGCGCGTGTGTGTGTGATTGGGTGTGTGTTGGGGGGTTGAAGAGAAAGAAAGAAAGAAAGAAAGAAAGAAAGAAAGAAAGAAAGAAAGAAAGAAAGAAAGAAAGAAAGAAAGGGGAAAAGCAAATGAAAGAGAGCAAGATAGAGGAGAAAGTAATCAAGACAGCATAAAGACAGAAAAACAGAGAGGAAGGGAAAAAGTAATTACTGTAATAAAAGGATAAAACATGGGGTGAAATCTAAATAGAAAGAAATTACATTAAAAGAGTATATTTAAGAGTAAATTAAAAGTATGAGAGTATACTGTATGCAGAAAAGACTAAAATAGAGAGTGAACACACACGAACAAGAAGAAAAAAGTGGGATGAAGTAGAAAAAAACTGAAGGGTGGGGAGGAATACAAAAGAGACGGAAAAAGGAGAGAACAGAGACAGATGAAAGTGTGTGTGTGTGTGTGTGTGTGTGTGTGTGTGTGTGTGTGTGTGTGTGTGTGAGAGAGAGAGAGAGAGAGAGAGAGAGAGAGAGAGAGAGAGAGAGAGAGAGAGAGAGGAAGATCCTGTTGAAGACTTCCTGAATGGGCCACAATGCCGGAGTGGACAAGAACAACAGCAGGAGAAGAATGAGACTTCACCAACACACAGGTCAGCTTTAGCTTCTTTCTTCTTTAAAACTGCACAACATTCGTCCATTTTCATTAACTGCACTTCATGTACAGACGCATTTGGCTCGTATTTCCTTTCTTTTTGACCAATTCCAGGTCGTAAAATCATAAGTGCCGCCACACAAAGAAGTAGTTTTTATGTTGCCTCCGTGTTCCGTTACATTTTCCGTTATCGCGCTAAGGCTAAAGTGGGCTTTGGACCGGAGGACTGAATGAATCATTTGGCTTAAACCGAGTGGAGATTTGTGTTTGTGAGCAGCTCTGTGTTTCAGACCATAGAGAAATCTGCTGAAGCAAAAGGATCATCGTGGACGGTGGTAATTTACTGAAGATGAATTAAGGCTGAATGGAGTATGGATAAACTTTCGCAAAAACTCACTAAAAACCAGAAGTATTGTATCTTGTATGTACGGAGATAGTAGTGACAGAAGAACTGTATGGATATGTAAGTTTGACCACAGTTCTTCTGTTCATGTGAAATAATAGCATGATACACTGGAATAAACAGCCTCCTGATTTGAAGTATGAAAGCTACCAAAGTGGACAGAAAGCATATACTATTTAACAGTAAAAAGAGAGAGAGAGAGAGAGAGAGAAAAAAAAAAAATCCAAATAAATAAATAAATAAATAGATCTACCATACTACATGGTGTATAACTTACCGTACTATAGAGCTATAGAACATACTATATAGCACATTGCATGCCATTCTTCATATCGTGTGGTTTACCGTACTATATAGTGAATAGTTTACCGTAATATATAGTGTATAGTTTACCGTAATATATAGTGTTTAGTATTAGCTCATAGTATAGTATACTAGTGTATAGTATAGCTCATATTACCAAATAGTTTATAGATTACCGAACAATATAGTGTATACTTTACCGTAATATATAGTGTATAGTTTACCGTTTAATATATAGTGTCTAGTTTACCGTAATATATAGTGTATAGTTTACCGTAGTATATATTGTATAGTTTACTGCACTACATAGTGTATAGTTTACCGTACTACACAGTGTATAGTATACCAAGCTATATAGTGTATAATTTAGCTTAATTAATAGTGTATAGCTTACTGAACTATATATAGTGTATTGTTTACCGTGCAATGTACTGTATAGCTTAACTTAATAAATAGTGTATAGCTTACCGAACTATGTAGTGTATAGTTTACCGAACTACACAGTGTATAGTTTACCGTACTATATAGTGTATAGCCTAATTTAATAAATAGTCAATAGCTTACCAAACTATATATCGTGTATAGTTGACCGTACTAGATTCTGTATAGCTCAACTTAATAAATAGTGTATAACATAACAAACAATATAGTGTATAGTTTACCGTACTATATATTGTATAGCTTAACTTAGTAAAGAGTGTGTAGCTTACCAAACTACATAGTGTAGAGCTTACCAAACTATATATAGTGTAAAGTTTACCGTGCTAGATACTGTATAGCTTAACCTAATGAATAGTGTATAGTTTGCCGTACTATATACTGTATTGCTTACTATCTAGTGTATAGCTTAACTTAATAAATCGTGTATAGCTTACTAAACTCTGTAGTGAATTGCCTACCATATTCCATAGTGCATAGTTTAACATACTTTCTTACAGACATTCATGTACTATATAGTGTATAGTTTACTATACTAAATATAATGTAGGTTACTGTTTAAAGTAAGGTATATTTTTCTACACTAAATAATGTATAGTTTACTACACCCTGTAGTGAATTGCCTATTGTACAAAAGTATATATCTTGCCATACATTAAAGTGTAAGGCTTAGCATACAATATAGTGAACATCTTGCTATACTAAATAGTGTATACTTTATTGTGCTAAAAAGAGTATAATAAGTTGTGTAAAAAAACCTATGAAAGCTATTGTAGCACATAGCAATAGCCAACCACTGAAATACTATAAAAATAAGACCGTAAAAAAATAGCATGAAACATGTGGTGCTACTTTACTAAATAGTATTTAGTTTTAAATTATGGTAGTGTGCCACTTGTAACCTATCCAATAGATGTACATGTTTAAATCTTAAAAATAAAACTTCTGTCCATCTGTAACACCATCCATTAATGGCAAGTTAGTCCCAAGTGCTAGTCAGCTTCAGTATTTTAACTTCTCAAATTACTTGAATGTTTTATTCTTGTCTTTGTTCAAGGATATGCAGTGGTTAAAGCAGTCCTGCAAAAAGGAGCTGCAGAAAGCCATGCGAAGTGTTCTGCTAGAATGCTGACCAAGGAGTTTGGGATATTAAATAATGAGACTGGGTTTGGACTTCATTCTTTATTTGGCTCAGGTCACTTTAAAAAGATGCATTGAGGGATAAGTTTTTAATTACATATGGTTTTGATTTTAAATGCGGACTTCATCGAGTAGGCCAAACTAAAACTTGTTGTCTTCAGAATATCATGTCTACCATGTGTTTCTCTGTTTAGAAACATTAAGAAGTTTGCCTTCAATATCAAATAATATTACTAATAATATTCAGAGAGAGAAACAAGGAGGCATTCCTTTATGTGTGTGACCAGTCTCTGAGGCAACATTTCATCTGTTTGACTTTGAAGCAACATCTGTGGCTCTTTGATCCACATCACTGGGGGTCCGAGAGTCTGATCATCCATGTTTGAGGTCCATGCTGGGACCACGGCATGAGACGCCATTGTCTCTACGCCTCTCAGCAACTCCTGGCCTGTGAAATTCCTCTCTGATGTCTCCTGAGAATCAGAGGCGCTCTTGCCTGCATGCCTTTTATTGCAGGGAAGTCATGCGCTCTGATTTGATTAGATTGCTCTTGAGCAAATCTTCCTTGTGTGATTTCTGCTTTGGACACATGCGCCTATCTAGGTAAATAGGATCACAGCATGACTGTATATAATTGCTGTAAATAGGTTTCTCATATAGACAGCAGATGGGCACCTTTTTTTAGGGGACAGTATGAGTTGATGTGTGGTTCTGGACAAATGAGGCCTGTGCTTCAAATAATGTATGTTGAAGTCAATTTATTCAAGTGAATCAAATCTAAAGAATTGACATGGCAGGTTTTTTTCTGCATTGACACAAGCCTTCTTTTATGATATCAAACTGCTAGAAACTTTCCAGATGCATTTTAAAATAAATAATAATAATAATAATAATAATAATAATAATAATAATAATAAAGCTCAAAATATGCATCATAGAAGTCAAATACCCACAAAATGTTTATAAATCTGTTACATATCCAGGGAATATATGTGGCGTACTTTACACCGAAATATACCAAACTATGTTTAATGGAAATATATAATCTGAAGGTTCGATGTGCTTTGGGTTTAAGGAAGGTTAAAGTCTTTATGGGTTTGTACCTAAAACCATAGAGATCTCAGATAAAATGTCATACTTATGCTTATACTTTTATATTACCTGCTTTGATTAATAAATTTACTTCATCATTTCACTGAGTAAAAAAGTATATAATCTCTCTACCACATAAAAATACATTTAATCCACTGCTTATTTATGTCTGATGTCATTGTTGAACAGAAAATATATCCGTTATCTCAAACCCCTGTTTACTGTCATATTATGTGTAGTCTACTTCCATTTTGTTTGAAAGAAAGTATGAGTCAAGCAAAGGTTTAAATTCCACATTGTAGCATTTTGTGGTTGGGGATGATTGTATTATGACTACCTAGGCACAACTTATTCTCTGCGTTGGTTTTCCCTGAGCTTGCCTGCACAAGCTCAAAGCTATGTGTCTATTACACTGTTGCCCTGTCAGTGCTTATCTCAATCTGCTTAACGCTCTGAGCTTCCTTTGATGATTTGTCTAGGAACTATCTTTGTTCAAATATTTCTCTCACTGCTTCCTTTCTAAAGCCAATGTAACTTTGGAGAAATACAAACACGCTCAGAAAATCCCCTATAATATCTCTGAACCCATCTGGTCCAAATTTCCGCAGACAATAGTGTTACAAGGCATACCTGGCATGATACCAATGGGAGTATTGACCGGAGTTTTCAAAAGCTGTGTAGAATTTATCAGAGCATTTTCACCAACCAAGAAGTCACCCGGTGGTGCAATATTGTATTTAGAGTAGACATTATCTTTCCATTTTCAAGAAAATGAAATATAGAATTAGAGTGTGCCTATAGGATTGATTTTAGGAGGCTTGTGCCTGTTCAGACGGGATTCATGCAATCAGCGTTGCCAGATGCAGCAGCAGTGCTGAGGCTTGACATGCTGATTCATAGCCTTTGAGCAATCTGTCAGTGCCAAAGGTAGGTCCAAACATGTAACTCCCTGGAAATGTCATTCTGTTTTCATCTGTTCATAGGTGCCCAGTTTCTGTTCTCCCAATTAGATACGTTGAGAATGGATGAGGATTCTGTTCTGCCAGGCGTGGATGTCGTCCAGCATGAAAGTCAGCTTTTGAAAAGGGATCTATGAAGATAGCGCCACAAGTCTTCAGCCGATGCACCTCTCCAAGACTTACCTATTAGAAAGAAAAGTTCGGTGTAAAGGAGCTTCATAGGATAGACAAAATGTGTCATGTCATTGTAACATGCCGGTCTATGCTTTGGACCTTGTTGAGCATTGTGGTGGCTTTTGCTGAGCTAGTGGCCATCATGAGTCCTGATTGGTTAGTCGGGATACACCACCCGTCTCAGTACAATGCCTCAGCTACAGGACCACCGGATCCTAAACCACCTACGCTTGGCCTGTACAGTCGCTGCATCCGAGTGTTTCAGCATAAGACGGTTGAGTGTGGACCATATGCTGCAGACTTTACAGAGATTGCAAGTGGATTCTGGCAGGCCTCTATTATATTCCTGGTTGTTGGAATCTTCCTGCTGTCCATAGTGGGATTCCTCGCAGTCTTTAGCATGTGCTTTCAGAGCATCCTGGGGAAAAGCATCTTTAATGTGTGCGGCCTACTTCAAGGCATAGCAGGTAGGAGCATATTTTATTTCATTTCATTTTTATTTTGAGGAATGTTAAGACACTTTTATATAGTATATGTGTTACAGTCATATTACAGTAGTGTTACAATCACGTTACAAAGAATCATTGGTCTTTACCAAAATAGAGACAGATATAACTCCAAATATGAATGTTATGAAATAGTAAAAGGAAGGAAACATTCAGGGATGTACTGTCAAAGGAGAGTGGCGTGTGCAGTGTAGTGTGATCGTGTGATGTGATGGCACATGGCAAACGTGGAGTAACTGCTACTAAGTGCTTACATTATTGATTAATTGAAGAAAGACTCTTTAGTTTTGCATTTACTAGTTCATTCCTGTTATTACTTACATTATAGAAACTAAACAACACCTTACCAACATCTTGCTTGAAATATTATTATTATTATTATTAATAATAATAATAATAATAATAATAATAATAATAATAATAATAATAATAGCACACCAATTTGAGAGCAAGTTGTCCTTAAGGCTTTAAACATCTTCAAGCTTCACCATATCAATTATTATTTTGTTTTTAAATGTTAAATAACAAATTTATGAATTTCATTCATAATCAAATATATAATCCTGTGTTATATTACATTTTAAATATAATTAGCACTACTGGCAGAGCTGCTGTTATATATCCATACATGATCTCTAAAAAGTAGAAAACATAATGTAAACTATTAACTGGTTATTTAAGAAATTTTACCCAAGCAAGAGTGCAGTTATAGTGAATTATCAGCTTTAATTATCCTGCCAGTATATAAACCAGTATATGAATTTATATTCCTGGGACGTATTGCTTGCCATGTCCAATGATGTCACTAACACTACTATAGCGACTGTTTTGAACTAAGAGGTGGAATTTTTGACGTCATGCAAAAATATGAGAAGAGAATCCAACAACGAACCGTCCCAGCGTCATTATAGGAAATGAAGTCACTCTTGGAACTCTGCTTAATCAATCAGATTTGTGGATTGGAACTCACTGTTGTATAAATAATGATCTGTGATTTATATTAAAAAATCATCTATAATAAGGGTAAAACGAAAAGTCATGAAAAGTCAGGACACAGGTTTGGAATTTTGGACTCCATTAGTTTTATTTTCTTTGCGTAAATGATGGCCTTTTCTGCTAAGAGATTTCAAATGAAATTCCTGCCATTTACTTTAAGCCAGGTTGAAAAGTGGGAGTACACTGGAAGGTCAGGATTTTCTGTGTACACTTACCTCCTTATCAGCTACTTCTTTTAACTCAGCCACGCAAACTGAAATGGCTTCTAGTGTCTGATAGACAACGAATAATCCCACAGCTAGCTGAGTAGCGTTTTAATCATTTTGTGTATCATTTCTGTGCAGTAGTTTTACGCATGGGTGACATTCTTTTAAACCCTGTAAAAATAACCTGGAAATTAGTAGTGTAGCTGGACTAGCGTGAGATCATTTCAGGTTTTTAGTAGTCATACCAGATGACTAAGCTTAGGGCTATAAAACAGGGGTCATCTGGTGGATTAGCTGCATGCCATCAGTATGATAGGGGATAATTCAATGTGAGGAAAATGTCAGTCCATGTAAAACCAGGAGCATGATATTTCCTCACAATGCCATCAAATGATAATATTCTTTAAATCTAATTTAAGTTCCACATTAGCTCTCAAACACACAAATGACAAATTTGCATTAAGCTTCATTCTGTGAGAGCACTACCCTTAGAAATTAATTCCATTTATCCTGGTAAATTTGTGTGCAAATTGTGGAAACGTTCTATTTCTACCCTTTTTAAAACCACTTAAATTTTTAACAATCCTTGTTTGTATTGCTATGAAGAAACAACTGCCAATCATTATGTGAACTCACATATGCACAAGCATAGCACAGCATATACCTGAAAAAAACAATTACATTAAAAAAACAAAAAACCTTGGATCAAACTAAAAGAAGTTTCAGCTTGTTTTTTGTGTTTGGGTTAAAATGTTACACATGACGTGGAGAGATGCTTTAAAATCCGACCTCATATCAGTACCTCGAGTTGTATTTTTGCCAGCATTAAATGAGATTATTCATATTTAGTCTTCTAGTTCTTCTTAGCCGCTGATTTTCATTTCGATCCCAGAGCATAAAGATACAAGTTTAGAGTGTATATTCAGGTCAGATGTTAAAGCCTCTAAGCTTACATGAGAGCAATCCTCACATTCCTGACAGCCTCAGAGGTTCAGGCTTGCCTGGGAAGCACATAATAATGTTTTCCATGACTTCCAGCATTATATGAATTATGACATGGACTGGTAACAAACCTTGATCAATGATTTAAATATGGCAATAAACTATGACATTATTTCAATTTGACAATAAACTATCTGAGATAACACTAAGCTATCGAGAGCTTTTTAAAAGAGATCCTAGAGACTCGGGAGACGAGATCTTGCTGTGGGTGCGTGCAAGTCATAAAATTGCTATCTATTATGTCAGTGGTAAGTAAAGCATGTTAACCACATGTTGCCTGCTCCATCAGCACTACTTCTCAACCCAACCCGCAGCAACAGCACTGTATTGTTGACTATGGCAAGGTCTACCGTTTGCCAGAACCACCATTCAGTCTTTTCCTTTATTTCCAGTTCAGAAGGGACGAATCGAGCAGCTCCGTAACTTACTGTCCTGTCTCAGACACACCGCTTTAATTTCACTAATATAGAAAATGCTGATTCTCAGCTCTATATAAGGAATTTTTCATTTGTTAAAGGGTTTATGTAGGGACAACAGAGCCCTGTAGTTGTGCTGAAAGCTTAGTGAAATATTTACGACGGTGGGATTGAGCAATTCCTAAACAGTCAGAAGAAAGGCTTTTGAGGCAGGACCTCGCATGCCCGATTTGAAGGCAGAATGAGCCCATTATGTGGCTGAGAAAGCCACGTTTTTATTTCACTTCTGCAAATGGTCCATGAATATTAAGACACTGAAATATTAATTGCATTAAAGGCCTTTTGAGTGCAAATTCTAGCTAGATAGATGATCTATGATATCACATAGAAATCCTCAAGGAATCTAAGTGTTTATGAAGTATGGGTGAGGTCTGGGTTTATAAACATTAGTGGTAAAGGGGGAAAGAAAAGCTTGTGGATGTGACAGTAACAGCTCCTTCACAGGGACTTATAACCGACGTTCTACATAGTCGAATGTTAACAGTAAACAGATTTTAAAAACGTTTTATTTAACAAAGAAGAACATGTACTGTAATTCTGGAAATGGTATTTTCTGTGAGAAGTTTATTGAACATTTATAGAAGAACTTTGGCTTGTCAGCGACAGTAACTTTTCTACTATAGACAAAGTCTTCAGGACAGAGGACTTTAACAGTTTTTCACTAACATGGTTGAGTTTTTTGTCTCGGATATAGGTGATAACTGGAGCTAACCTTTGATGGTTTAAAAACAATATATCAATAAATAGATTACAATTTGCAGACATCAGCAAATTGTTCCAGCATTGAGACCAACCAGACCATTGTGGATGATGTACTTATAACAGAAACACTTCACTGCATATAAATGAATGTTGTGTCAGTTAGCTGTATGGTCTGGACTTCATCAGCAATCATTTAAAGACTTTGACAGTAAGAAATTAGTGTTAGGTCCATGGTGAACTCAGAGTTTGCACTGACCCATTAGTTCCTCAGGAGCTCTCGGTTGCACTATTATAAAATGTTGTAGAAAGGACATTATGTACATTTACATTATTTACTGTCCAGTGTCACCCAAATGAGGATAAGGTTCCCTTCTCAGCCTGGTTCCACTCAAGGTTTCTTCCTCATATCCTCTCAGGGAGTTTTTTTATTGCCACCGTCGCCTCCCGCTTGCTCCTTAGGGATAGAGATAGATATATAGTATTTTTACGTTTTAAATTTATATTTTTAAATTAATTTTAAATTTTAATTGTATATATTCATATTTAATTTTTATTCTTATTTTTTATTCTTCATATATTTGTTTTTTCTCTTCTGTTTCTATACTTCTGTAAAGCTGCTTTGAGGCAATGTGAATTGTTTAAAAGCGCTATACAAATAAATTGAATTTGAATTTGAATGCACAAGACATTTCCTAGGGATATACAGTAGGATATGGGACAGTGTGGTTTAATGTAATGTGTTATCTTTGTGTCACTGAACTGATTATATATTTATTTTATTTATACACCAGTATATATCCAGTTAAGTCAAAAATCAGGGCTCTGTGCAAGACATTAGATTTCTTCCAGATTTGGTACACCATGTCTTCATGGAGCTTGCTTTGTACACGGGCATTGTCTTGCTGGAACAGGTTTGAGTCTCTTAGTTCCAGTAAAGGGAAATTACAAAGCTACAGCATGTCAGTGGTTTATAAGTCCAACTACAGGTGTGATGGTCAGGTGTCCACACATTTATAGTGTATAATAAAAGGTAATCCCAAAAAGAGGTGTTTTTTGCAGCTAGGGTCACCTTAAATTCTAACAATTCTACAAATATTCCTAGTGTACTTGTTTTTAGTTATTCAGTTTTGCATTAAATCCGTAAGTCATAAGTCAAACAGAAAAAAAGCTAAAGTATAGGAACAATAATAATTCTAAAATCGTTGGTTCAATTTTTCTACTACTGTAATTGTGGCATCACTGGGTTTGTTTCACAGATACCTGGGGGTTCCTAAACCCATCTCTGAAAACCACTGTTGTCTATCCTTGTAGTTAATCTTAGTTTTTCTGCCCAGGCCTGTTCCTGATGCTCGGACTGATGCTTTACCCAGCAGGCTTTGGCTGTGATAAGGTGGTCAGCTACTGTGGCCCTGAAGCTTCTCCGTATAAACCGGGCCAGTGTTCAGTGGGCTGGGCTCTCTACACCGCGATAGGAGCGACGGTGCTCACTTTCGTCTGTGCCATGTTCTCTGCCCAAGCTGAGATCGCCACCTCCAGCGACAAGGTTCAAGACGAGATAGACGAAGGCAGGACGCTCGTCTGTGTGCTGTGAAATGTCTCGCATCTATAGGAGAAATGATTCTCTCAGAGTTACTAGCTCTACGTTTACATTGTTTTGCTAAGGCCGCACTGCTGCGCTCGTTACCAAGACCGGTGCGGTGTTACACAGAGCTCTCTTTGTGATAGATTTCTGAGAGACTGTAACTTGATGATAGATGATTTTTTTTGCCAAATTCTAAATGCACAGTTACTTATAAAAAGTAGTATTTTGAAAATGTAATAGCTTGATAATTCTGTAAATTGTATAAAAGGTTAGCATTGTAGGCCATGAAGTATGAGCTATGAATATAAGAGGATGCCTAGCTGTATATCATACATATTAGGAACATAAATTTCACCTGAAAGTAAAAATCACTTGTCTTGGGGATGTCCTGAGGAGCATTATCTGAGGTGAAGCTATGATTCTTCAGGTTTCATTACCTTAGAATCAATGGAAACCAGCAAGAACAAGTTTGTATGGCTTCTGAATTTCATTTATTCCTGTTTATGTACTTCTATTTAGCTCAAATAATCCACTTAGAGCTCAAGGAAGCACTAATATGTTGTAATGATTGTATCCTGCAGTGTTAGAAACAGAGTGTTCTCTGTTCATAAAGGTACAACAGCCGTGAATGCGATATCTGTAACACAATATGTGAGCCCATTTACTAATATTTTTGTCATAATTTTTTTTTTAAGGTATCTAGTCATTCCTGAGGGTAGGTTTAATGCTCCAGGAACAACATCATTTATTTTTTAGCTTTATCTATATTTAGTTCTTTTTAGTTGTGATGGCAACAGGCGACATATGTAGTGCAAATAAAGCAGAATGCTGCATTTCATTCTTATCATTCTCACACACGTTTGTCAAACTGTTTAATGTAGGAGCTCAATAGATCTTTTTGTGTGGTCTCATATAACTGTTGCTGCCTTTATTTTTTTTTCCATGTATTTGTTATATTAACAAACATATTTTGTATATTTTTTATATCTGTTGCTGTGCTTTTAGTAAGCAGTATGAATTAAAATTTTAGAATAAAACATACCGGGTACTGTGTTGTTTTTCATATTTGACTATAAAGATGGAAGACACAAGCAAGGAAGCAGATCAGGAAACAGGAAACACTATATCATTGGCTTAAAGGCGGAAAGGGGGCTTCCACACTGTTTCCCTGACCAACACTGTTACAATAACAAACGTTGTTGGAATTTTCCCCATACATGCAAACTATGGGTTCATAATAATCTTGATTAGCAAACTGAATTGATTTGAAGAAGCAAGGTTGCAGCATAAGCTTGAGCAGTGTATAGATAAACTGGGAAGGTGGTGTTGGGATTTAGCTAAAGTTCTTAGGTTGTAAGTAAATATAGAGAATACCAAAAATTATCCTTGAAAAATAACCTAATGCTTTGGTTGTCTAACTTGTAAGACACCTTAGAAAAAAGTGTCAAAAAGATAATTTACCAAACTATATTAGGAAGTGGTAGTAAAAAGCTCCACCCATATTCAGACCTGTAAAATGTATCCAATTATGACTTATTGTAATAGTTTTGATAAGAGGGGATTTCCTACACCATTCTCTTATCTGATCTGACTAACAGTCTTCCACCCAGACCGTTGTGGCCTTTGCGTACTGATCAGAAATGCACAACAGGCCTCTTCATCTTGCATGACCATGTAATCAATTTATAATTAAGTTTGTGGTGATTAATGCCTTCCCAATGAAGTGGCCTCTTCCCTGATGAATGTATACAGGACTTCCCACCTCAACTACTGTCCAAACAGGCATGGCTCACTGTTTCGTCTCATTAGGGAACCGTGTCCTGGTTGGAGCTGGCTGATGTTTTTTTTCTTCCTACACATTGATTTTTGTGCACATCAAACTTTATTGCAAATATAGAAACTCTCACATGAGGTAACTTTAAATTGCACACTTGGTTCAGTCAATTAAGCATTTTAAGCTTTAGTTTCCTGTCTGACACTTAATGTAATAATAATAATAATAATAATAATAATAATAATATATTTATGTTTGTGTCTGACGATCATAGCAAAAACGTGTTCAATGCTGGGCTGCTGAATCCCTCTTAATCCTTCACTTTATCTCAAGGTTTTTGCTTGTTGTGTATTAATCATTCACCCCTTCATTCATCAGTAATTGGTTTAGAGTCATGGTGGAGCCATTACCTGGCCATTATCCTGTAGCAGCTGCTGACAGTTGTGAGAATTTCCCCTGCATACACACATTCACACACATATTTACACCTAGAGCAATTCAGGGCAGTGGAAGTTAAAGGAATCCCACACAAATACAAGAAGATTTTGTGTCCATCCACTGCAGCACCGTGCCACATGTTCCAGCATGACTATTTTTATCAGTGCAGATTCTGATGCGCAGATTTTAACAGACACACTGAAAATTTACAAAGACTATTTTAAAAGTTAGACTTGTTTCAGTGTGTTTGTTTGTGTTCCAGCAAATAGTTTACACACATACCCTTCCTTTGCTTTTGAGTAAAACATTACCACTTTTTTTACACATACGAGAATAACACAGTTTTCCTTTTGAAGTAATCTATTTAGCCAGTTTCTATACTGCTTATCTTACACACTGTCAAGTAGAACCTGAAGCCTATCCCAGGGAACTTAAGACATAAGCTGGAACTACATAAATAGCAGCCAGGGGGATTTAAAAAATGCAAAGCAAACAGGAGACTTGAAATATAGACTTGAATAAACAAGAGAATAAAGGTCCAGAATTATTTTACATTCAGAAATAGCCATTCAGAAAACATTCAGGAATCCCATTGATCACAATGTTTAATTAGTTTCATTGTGGGTTGTTTAATTAGTAATACATTAACATGCACTATTTTGCTAAATGCTATAATGAATGTCTGTAAAACATATATACAACACAAATGTCTTTCTACTAGGGTATGGAGTTGTAAATGCCCAAGTGAACTTGTCTCTGCTGCAGCATGCTGTAATGTACTGTATATACCACTTGGAGGCGCCTGTGTCAAACTCTTCACAGCCAAGTATAAAACCTCTCCATACAAGAGAACAGAGGACAGTGCTCATGCAGACCAGCTCCAACCAACTGGAAACCTGCAACTGTAATGAACATTTAGGAGGCATTAGATACGATTACTTTCACATCCATTTTTAACTACACAATGAGCCACGGGAGAGTTTGTACTTGCGACACAGTTTCAAATCACAGATTGGCTCTAACAACCTACTTGTTTGGATATTTTAACTTATTACACACGTACAGATTTGATATAATACCTGATATGCTTGGATTATAAGGGAATAGTTGTTTTCCCTCTTTTGATTTTATTTGTTTGTTTGTTTATTTATTTATTTGCTTGCGTGTTTTATTTTAAGGTGGTGTTTATTTGATTGCTGCTTTATTTTTGGTTGATGGTTTGGTTGGGTTTCTTTCTTCCTTCTTCTTTGTTTATTTTATTGTTTTATTTCTTTTAATCAGCTTGTTTGTTTTATTGATTTTAAAGGGTGTTTTGTTGGCGGTTGGTTTGTTTTTGTCGGCGTTCCTTTAATTTACACAGTTTCTTTGTGTTTTGTGTGATTATTGTTTTGTTTGGGGGATTTTTTTAATTCACTTTTTATTTGCTTATTTTGTATCAAATACTTCATTGGTTTTATTTCAGGTGATTTTTGCAATAAATAAATAAATAAATAAATAAATAAATAAATAAATAAATAAAGCTCAAGTTAAGTTCAGATATTTACGTATTCTTCAAAATATTGTGTATATTTTAAACGACTATGGTCAAAACTATAGCCTTAAAAAAACAACATGAATGTAAATTGCACATCTAGACATCCAGTGGAGAAGCCTGCATAGCCTGGTCCATGCGCACGAGCTGTAAATGTGAGGAAAAATCATTTGCTCCATTGTAATTTCAATGATATAAAAGCCCCTAACCTGCTCCATTTACACTCTTTGCCGTGCTCAGTGGGGCCGTCATCAGTGTGCGGCTTTTGCTCTTACAAAATTTACTTCCCACTTGATTTTGCATTAATGGGCCCGAATCAGAACCCGTATGAATAATCAATGGATAGTCAACAGCCGGAATGAACTCTCCTGTAGCCGAGCATGAATCTTGCTAATGGCACACATCCCTGGCTTTTAATTAGGAATAATGCTCCGCTTTGGGCACACGGGCCATCACATGGCTTGTTTGCCGTTGGATGTGAAAGGTAAACACGGAGGGGACGGGAAAAAAAAGAAAACCCACGAGGTGTCATTTTCCTCTGGCTAATTGTTTGAGCTAATGGCTACTACATTAGCGCCCTTAAACACCTGGGCTATACCCAAATATCCATACTACTGTACTAAATAGCATGTCAGAACAGTATGGAACCATAGGCAATGACATACTATTTAGTGCCGTAATATGCCAATTTATGAAGGTTAATTAAGCGCCGTGGAACACGGTGAAGGACGCAGAATGAGCGCATGCGCAATTAATGCCAGTCAAGTTAACCAGTGACTGAAAGCACTTCAGTGTTAAACATCAGGCCAAGTGCTAAAAGCCAACGCTCCAATTATCTGCTTTTTATTGGACCCGGAAGTGTAACAAATTATTGAGAATTATGAGCCTGTGATGAGGGCACGGGCATTTGTTCTAGGTTATTGTATATATATATATATATATATATATATATATATATATATATATATATATATATATATATATATATATATATATATGTGTGTGTGTGTGTGTGTGAGTGTGTGTGTGTGTGTGTGTGTGTGTGTGTGTGTGTCTTTGTTGTTTTGATAATTTTCCACTAAACACCAAACAGTACCCAGTAACATAGTACAATACAGTTGAGTCAAATAATACTGCAATAAGAAGTAATAATTCAATACAATTAAGAATAATTATAGGTATTGCTATTGCATTTATTTGTAAAGAAATGAATAACATATTGTTTCAAAACAAACTATACATGAGCTATTATTAAAAAAAAATAATATTAAATAACATTATTAAAATATTATTGACACATTATTGAATTTTCTTAATAACATCTATTATTCAATTATTTCACATTTCATTAAGGCATGACTTCTGATGAATGAACAACTTCTGAAATATCTCTGAGCGTAAACAGTAAACAAATATCTTACTACTAGCCAAAAGTATCATTACAATAACTATGTATATGAGCAGTTCTCATTTTGCTGGGGTCACTGAGTTGCATCTTTGGCCGAGTGCTTTGGGATGATTGGCAGGCTGAAGCAAAGAGCAGGCTATTGCTTTTGTGCACCTTGCTAATTCAGCAGGTGGATGGAGAAAAGCCCGGTGAGCCTGTGATCCTTTTCCTCGTCACAGCCAGGCCAGGTGACAGCACCATTAACCTCCCCGAACAATCTGCTTCCCCATTTCAGTTCCAACCAAGACTGAGATCAACATCTGGGGCTTAAATTTCTGTATCTTCCCATTAACATTAGCACAAAAGATTTTTTTGTAAAATGCTAGAAAATCTAAAAGGCATTAGATTAAAATTTATTTTGATGTTGATATAAATCTACTGTTTGTGGATATGTCTATTGTTATTTTATAATTTACATATTTTGCTCGATCACTAGATACCAAGCAGTATAACAATGTGAATGTCTCTTAAGATGCATATTTTCTAGAAGTCTAAATCAGAATTCTTGTATTTTATTATAATGTATTTGTTTTAGAGAATAACACATTTGGTCTCAGCACTACATAATCAACACGTTTGCTATATATCCATAACCACGTATGTGCTTAGAAACTCAAACATGGTGGGCTCAGGCGTCCTCTGGATATCGACTTAACACAGTGGATAGTTGTGGGGTGGTGTGGGGGACGAGAGGGGGTAAGAGTGTTTAGTGTCAGCAGAAATGGTTGTGTGTGTGTGTATGTGTGTGTGTGTGTGTGTGTGTGTGTGTGTGTGTGCGCGTGCAGATGTTCCATTGTGATGGATCTATTATCCAGCTATTACAAGATAAATGAATGATCTCTCCTATTTTCCATGCCTCTAGAAAATTGAAATTGGGGGGTGGAGGTGGTGAAGTGTATACTTGATGCTGTGTGTATGTGTTGCGGGACTGGTGCTGCTGGTGGCGGAGATGGGGGGCACTATCCTTGCTGCATTATTAGGGTTGTTGGGATGGCCATTAATTTAAGGAAGGAGAGGAACTCAGGCAGCTCGGGCCTTGTGTCTTCACATTATCAATCAAGCTTCAGGCATCTTGCTGTGATGACCGTGCACTCTCAGGTTTATGCCACCTTAATTAGAATTCATGGCAAAATATATGCAAGGCAGCATGCTGTAGCCCTCATCATTTCATGGAGAATTTATTGTTATTTGGCCAAGCATTTTGCTTAGAGTGATATTTCCTATTACCAGCCTGTCAGCTAATATAGCTCACCAAATTCACCGTATGAGATATTAGTTGTCTACAGCTACAACCTGGCCACAGATATTCAGCATGGGGTTTCAGGTGCAATTTAGGAACCTGATACAGTTACAATATGCTTAATTAGATTTCAGACTTTTGACATCAGTACGTAATTGGCAGCCGACGACTATATGTACAGGTGGTTGAACTCAACAATTAGCTGCTGCACACATTTGATGATGCTATCTGTTATTTTGTAAAGCACATCCAAATGTGTTAGTATTTACATTATGTGCTTGATGATCGGCAATTAAACGTGTACCACCCAAACAGAGTGGGGCATAACAGTATATTTCCCATAATTTACTGTCAAAGCTGGCATTCCGTATGATAAATAGTGAATTGCGGTCAAAGCTGATTACACACTGCACTAGTAGTGCAGTTCACTGTCAGGAAGAAGAGCGATTGACTTCCTATTTACATATTAATGAAAGGCAGCAAGAATATGCGAAAGAAAAAAAAACAGTATTCATAGGGCACGACATTTACAAATAAAGCTGATGCCGTGAAAAATTTAAATGAAACCTATTTAGATTAATAAATGGAAAGGGCCACTGGTAGACCACACAATTTGCATTTCCATTTTCAAATTATAGTGGGTGAATTTTGAAGTAATGTGATGATGAGTCTCTAACTGCATGCTGCATTGGTGGCTTTTTCGAAGAAGTTTGCAATAAGCATGAATATGAGGACCTTCCTTCTAATTTGTCCTCTAAGCAGCTCTCAAGAAGACTCAAAAACTGTTTACAGTGAGTGGCCCTGAAGTTTAGAAAGATGGATGAGATTTGCCAAGTGTATGAGCAGAATACACTTCCGATTGCGAGCTTTATATTGGATAAATAATGTTTTGTTGTACAGTTCTTGAAGGTCACATATAAAGACACAGAGACACATGGTGCTGGAAGTGGCAGCCTTGCTTTGCTTTGATTGTGTCACTTTGGTCATTATGTTACTCTATGTACATCTATAGTTGTTACACCAAAAACCTGTCCAACAAAAATGCTTCAGATTCATGTCTTGCTGTGCTCAGTCTTTGGGAAATCATGTTGTCATTGGGACGTTTATCCTAACAGATCTAAAGTCTGTAGGCAAAGCCATGCTAGTTTTATCCCTCAGTTCATAAAAACTAGTCACGAGTGCATAATGGAGCACACAGAGAACGTCCATCCAGCCCTTCTTTTTCATAATAGGTTTGATGGACGTCAAACCATTGTGAAAGTGCTGCAGACGGGGGCAATGTTCTGCAACATATGCAAACTTATCAGGCATACTTTTAATGTGCTGCATCTCATTGGCTGCCTTATGTCCATGTACATTTTAAAGGGAAAAAGTGTCAAAGGAGACAAAGATGATAACTGAGTTCATAGTGAAGCTGCAGCTATTATATCTCTTAAGTAGTATGGCGATTAGATTAGGTGAAGATGGACTTATGGGCTCATCTGTAATTGGGTAATTGGAAATAAAGGCTTTAACTTTGCCTATACATTAAGAACAAACATATTTTTGTGACTGGTTATGTATGAGTTTGCTTTTGGGAATAAAATATCCTGGGGAAAAACAGACAGCAAGATAATACAGACAATTCAAGATAAAATCAATTATATATTTTTCTGTGTTTATATGTATATATATGGAAGTGTGGTGCTTTCAGCATGAGGTTTTGACAAATTGTCATTGAATTAAGCCAATAACACATACATAGGTTTATATATATATGTGTGTGTGTGTGTGTGTGTGTGTGTCATTGGTTTAATCCAATGACAATTTGTCTAAACCTCCCTCATGCTTTACACTGCAACCTCTAACACAAGACCTGGCACCGGTTGCCATTTATACATGAAGACCTGGCTTGATTTTCTGTCAATTACCTGTGTTCCCTATTAGACTGCTTTGTGACTTTGGCTCTGTGCTGTGATCAGAGTGCTTCTTCTCTTGCCTAATAGACAGAAGTCTTCCCTAGCGTACCTCTCTAGCCCAGCCTCACAATGTGCATCAAAGCTCTCCGCTCAAGATGACTGCACGGCCAGATGTGGCCGTAATTAGTGTTTTAAAAGTGCGGTCTTCCGAGCAAGTTTTTTATTTTATTTTTTATTTTATATTCCCGTCCTCTGCTATACTATGACTTCAAAGTTCATACAAATAAAGACATCCGACATACATTCCTGGATGGCTGTGTGGTGAAAGAGGAAATTAAACCAAACCTCAAACTCTAGACAAATGTCATTTTGCTCATAAGCACACAAACACGTACACACATCCCAGAGACAGACTAAAATTGGCCCCTGTGACCAGTCTCTCTCTCGCTCAGCCGTGGCCTTGACGCGTATCCACCACACCCTGCTCTCCCTATTACACATGCTAATTATGCTATTTCACCCTGCTGCTTCCATAACAACCCAGCATAATGCCCAAATTAAGACTTTATTAATGTAAGTCAGCATCTAATGGTTTTAAAAATGATTTATATTGTTTTTCCTGCTCTGAACAAATTAAATATGTAGCTCAGATTAACTCAGGCTTTTTGTCAATGGAGAGTTAAAAAGCCTGTTACTGTCACATTTTCATCTTTAGTTCCACATCTGAAACTGCCAGGCAGGCAGAAAAACAATCAGACACAAGGAATTTAAATGGGAAACAGTTTCTGCGGTTTGCTTAAGCTTCCTAAATCAGATACAGCAGCTTTTACCATAATTTATACATTGTAGGGTAAAGACTAAGGGTTTAAAAGCCTCATATTTTCAATTGCTTCTATTAGTGACTTAATCAGATTTCTAGATAACCATAAATTACTTTATATTACTTTACCTCTGAAATTACCGCAAAGAAACTGGTCAATTCAGGTTACACAATAGATATTTAATTTTGGTATAATTTAAGCACAATTTGGTGTTAAGACAATGTCAAGTACACCGATTTCGCCATCGTTGTTACAGCAGGTTACCTAGGCTAAGAAGTAGTCTGAGACAATTCAAATTATCTGACAGGCAAATATAGCAATGCAGATGAAATTTTCAGGCAATTTTAGGTAATTCTGATACTTGATTACTAGGAAGCTCTAAAATGAGCATGCATTGAGAAATGTATTAATAAATCAGTACTAATATAGCCCATCTCTTCTCTCCCATCCCCATTACTCTTAGCATGCTGTGAAATTCCCATCTTACACACTTTGCTGGCCAAGGCTATGAATTATGCATTGTGCCACAGAAATCCTCAATCTCACGCTTCAAGACCGCCGTGCATTACCCTGCTTCTATCTCTATTACCAAGATGAATTGTTGAATGGGGAGGTATTTGATGGGATATGGTTCTAACTTCATTGTTTGTTTTCTGTGTAAAATCTCTCTTTTGTGCTGCCGTGCTTTGTGTGTCGAACCAGTGGTGGATTTTATGGTTCTTCAGAGGGTGAAAACGGTTGGGTTGGGTTATGGAAGTGTGCCATTTCTGACGGACGTGTTCATAACATCATATGTTACTGTAGTGAGAATGCTGTGGGGATCATTGTGCTTGTGCTTATTTTATATTACGCCATGACAAGGCATGACAAAAACGATCAGCGTCTCAAATTATGAAACACAAGGAACAAACGGGTTTAGAGCATAAACCATGAAAACAGTGCCGTTGCAATGTGCAATATTTCATTGCATGCTTCCGGCTGTTTGTCTGAAGGTGTAAGTGTGCGCTTTGGATTCCAAACAAAAGAAAAGTATATATTTAATATTAATATTTATTCATACTAGGAATTTAATTGCTAAATGTATAATCGATAATTGGGGAGATATACTATATTAAACCTTATGAGTAAAAATATTGAATGTGTCCCCACTAGCTTCATAAGGATCATTACTATCTGTCCCTTCCAAATCGTCTCTATTACACAGACATATTTGAGTGTGTTGGACCCACTTTCTTCATCTTAATAGCCCTTCTTTAGCATGTCTTATCAGTCACTGATTGAGCTTCTAATATCATCATGAACATTTATCCCACTGTCTGTCATCATAAAATATTAGCCTTGCTCTCAGTGCCCTAATTTAATTTTCGGTTAGCGTTTGAGGTCAATTCCAGGTATTAAAGACTGAACTGATATTTTAGTTGTTTCTTTGTTAGGCACATTAAACACACAAATGAAAAAATATGCTGAGTATAATGTTAGAATTTACAGAAAATAATTACACAGTGCAGCACTCAGTTTAATGGCACTCTGTTCACAAGGTTGAACAAGCAATTTCTGTTTCAATAGTAAACATTGTTCATTTTCTTTCATAGAAGGCACGTCCTGACATATCGTGGCGTTCATCTTAGGCAGACTTATTGGGTTTGACCTTCTCTTTAGCAACCATGTAGTCAAAAATAACACTCAGACATTTGGATCCTAACAAAAAAAAAATGCATCTAATCCTCTTTTCAATAGGTGGGCCTCTGATAACTTTTCACTCATAATTAGCTCGTCTTGATATGAGAGACGTTTGGAGGAAATTGAACTGTCAGCAAATGGAGGCGTGCGTTTGGCCTCATCACAGTGAGTTGGGCCCATCATAATTTGGTGCAATCAGTCCAGCTTCATCTCCCAGGCGCCAATCCATTGACCTCCCCCTCCTCAATTCCATTTGGTTCTGCTTTAATTATGAGTCAGCAAATCCAGTGCAATAGCAGAGTCCACCTCGAACACCCCTTCAGCTGTCACTCATGCGCTGATTGACACAAACCAGATAGGTGGCGTTCTTCGAAGAAAATTGAACCAGTGGCAGCTGGAGATTAAAACGAGTGCCGCCGTGTCCCCTCTTAGTGAAGCTATAACCCACTGATTCTTCTCTTTCTCTGCCTCCTCTTTCCTTTTGTTGTTTGTAATATTCATGATGGACACTACACGGCAGCATGCCTGGTCTGCGGGTCTACATGTGATTAATATAAATAGGTGAAAAAGCTTTTAACATTTCTGTTTCAAAAATGTCACCCGTCACTGCCTTCTACTTGAGTGATTCAGCCATGGAAAGGTAATTAGTCCAATCTTGATAATGCATCCATTCATATACTCATTCTGAATGCCTCAATTAAGTGAATGTTCTGTGGCTTTAAAATGAAAGTCTGTTTGCCAGTCACAAAAGTGTTGTGCTAGGCTACATGCTCTGCTTGTTGAGCCTAGGCTTAAGCTAAGCACTTAACAGCCATTTACTCAAGGGGCATGGTATTCTGCTTGACATTGTACATTCATTGCCCATAATAGGACGTACTGAAAATCTTTCTCAGAAGAGAGACAAAGGGCACCTTTTTATCAGACGGATGATGAAGCATTGATTTTTGTCTGTTCTAAGAGAAAATGATGACTGTTGGAGGCCCCCCCCCAAGGAGCAATGGTCCTGATCAGTATAGGTGATTTTAATTTGGTTTGCTTCTTCACATTTGCTCTTAACCCTCATGGGCTCAACCTGCTACTGAAACTGAAAAAACATTTTAACAACATTACTTCAACATAGCTTTCTCTCTGTTTACTTCGAAACTTCTGTCAGGAAGGCAAGAATTGCACACTGATAGTACCTGCCAAGTTCTTATCCACAGGGCAGCTAATGGCTTTAACTTAAATGATTTTCTGTCATTCTCTTTGCGGGGGTTAGTCTCAAACCGGGGTTTTGTAATAGGCCAATTTGTTAACCCTTTCAGAGTGAGGGCATTCAATATGTGTCTGGTCAGCAGAGAATAGGTTAGGGCTCTATGTTGATAAACCTGGATGTCTGGTTGCCTTTTCAAATGTGAGTTTTTATTGGCTTCTTTGACATTCTGCAATACTGTTGGAACAGAGGGAAAAGGGGGGCAGGTGAAAATGGAAAAAGGGAGAAAAGGTGTCAGGGAACGTATAAAAGTATTAAAGTACTGACATTAGATAATTACATATAAGGATGTACATCAAATTTTAACATTTAAAGTCAAACCACGGTCTCTCAATATGAATGATAACGTTCTTGCTCTATATAAAAAATATTAATTGCTAAGAAATTCTGTACATGGCTACCAGAGTGTGGCTCAGAGATAAATTACCAGTCCTCGTTTCACTAATGTTGTCAGGAACAACACTTTTTTAGATATTTCGGTAAGAAGCCGTTTAAACGACAGTCTGTATTTCTATTAGTTGCCTAAATTAGTTTCCTCTTGAATGTAAACATTCTGAACAATCTGTTCCTCAGAAGTATTTACTGTTAATTTTTTAGTGTTCTGTGTCCATGCCTTTGTGTTTTTGCCGTTTTATTTGGATTGATTGACATTTGAATTGTATCGTGCATATTCCAGGCTTGATTTGTGAGTGATCTTATGAATCTGATGTTGAAACAAAAACACAAAACAAAAACAATTCACAGTCCCTGTTTAGTATAAAATTATCATACAAATTACATCTCTTCTTATCGATTTCATGCAGACCATCACCAATGTTTTTTTTTGGGAGGGGTATGGTGTTAAAGTGTACAGTATTAGAAACACAATTACCCTTTCACAAGTCTCTGCGTAATTGTTTATTATTTTCCTATTAAGCAAACATTGATAATCAATGATTTAGAAAATAGGGCCATGAATAACATCAACATTAATACATTTTTCCCTCTGACACTAATGACAGATTATTTTAATGATCACTACAATGTCAAGTCAATGGCATTCACACGCAAATAACCCATTCACAAAGGCATCACACTAATGGATGTGTTGTGTAGGTATTTATATTCCTTAATTTATAGGCGTAGAATTTGATTTCTTTTTTCTAAATGTAGCTCATCAAAGCCTCCTTTTGAAGCGTGTGGCCCTGGTTTCTCACATACCATCAAATGTTGATTGAAATGAAATGCTAATGTGACCAACAATCAGATAAAAACTAGCAGAAGCCAGTTAGCATGCTGACATTTGCATAATGTTAACTGACCGCTACTGTGGAAGGAAGCAGCCATGAGAAATCATTAACAGGCGAAATGAAATAAATTAAAAATCTGTTTTCTTTCTTTGCTGCTTCATTCCGAGGTTGTTATTTATCTCACATTCCAACAAAATTGATCTTGAAGCAGTGCAATCACAATTACTCAATTCCTTAATTGGCCGGCTGTACATTAGCGAAAGGAATCCGATTCTCTGGGCTAGAATCGATGGTGTTAGCGGCGCGAGTGTGGGGACAGGGATTGGGCAAGCAGTGTGGAATCAACCAGCCCTGAACGATTACTGATCGTTTTGCATTCACTGACGAAAACAGCAGCCACAAGTTCATACACATTCTATTGTCCAAAAGAGGATGCGTTGTCTGACCAGAGTAATAAAAATGAGGTCACATCTTAAGAGTATGATTAAATGCAATGATCAAACAAAAATCTGCATTGCAATAGTAATTGAAGTGAACTGCTATGTGTCCAGGTAGTTATCACTTAAAGTGGAATACTGGTGGTGCATCATAGACAATAGTGACCCTTTTTCTTTGTGTGGAATTATTGTTCATATGGGCATAGAGCTGGAAAGAAAGCCATCATAACGCTTGCTAATTTTTAAGCAAACACAGTGGATTGAAGCAGATCTGGCCTTAAAAAGGACAAACAAACTAAGCAAACGAGACGTGCAAATGACCTTATTTACGAGGCCGAGAGTTTGCATTATGGCGAGTTATTAGTGTGAAATTGATAATTGCTTGATTACGGGAGCTAATGTCTGGTGGCATGATGAGCAAGACCCATTACGCTGTCACGTTTGTAGATGTCAGCGAAATATAATGAAGGTCAGACGGCACAACAGCTGTCTAATGACGGGCCTTAGTGCACAGAGGAGAGTGGCACATCTCCAGCATGAGCATAGATTTTTTATTATAGCATGCTAGTGTGCAGATAATTAATGTTGATTTTTTTTCTTTTGAGAAAAAAAAGATAAAAGAACAATTCAGACTTTTCTGATGCAGGAAACTGGTGAGTAAAATGGACATATTGCCTGTCTGGGGCATCAGAGCTTTGTGCCTTTTATGTTGAAGAATAAGATATATTTCACAGTCATATTTGCTTTGCTTAGAAAGAGCCAAAGCGCACTTTGGCCACAAAAGTGGCGAAACTCTCCGAGGACACTTTTTCCACATTGCTGTTGTGTTTTATTTTTCGCTTCTCTATCTTCTCTCTCCAGTGGTTGTTGATGATGTGTCTGAGTGCTTGTGGCAGCTGTGTGTTATGTCTAATAGAGCAGAAAGGCTACTCAGAATAAAGCTATTTGAAAATTTGTTTATGTGAAATATTTGTAAATAGAGGCAGGCCTCCTGGCACCGTGGCATCATATTCTCCTGTCAGTCTGCATTCAGTCTTTGACAGGGGATTCGAGGCTGGCAAATGCACCACATGTTCAAGTGAATCCCACAGTGTCTCGCTTCCCTCACCACTTCCACGGCTCAGTTACGGTGTGTTTACGGGGGCCAGTGAGCACAAGACACATGTCTTATCTCTCAAGCACAACAGTAAGGCACATCCTAAAAGTATTCCCCTCTGGAGTCTCAGCACTGTAAAAGTAATAACTGTATGTCTTTCTTTCTTTCTTCTTTATATATATATATATATATATATATATATATATATATATATATATATATATATATATATATATGACATGCTTCATTTTGTACATGATAAATATAAATATAACCTGATAACCTGATATTGTGTAATTCAATTTCAAATAGGAATTAATTTACATTTTATTTTATTGTATTTATGTAAATCAGCTGTTTAACAAACCCTGATCTTAGAATTATTATTAAATGTTAACACTATTATCTGCTATATAAATATATAATAAAAAGTAAACATGACTTCTAGCCCAGTTTTACTGCCATGTACAATTTCTTACTCCTCGTAAAAAATCTTGCCATTTTGCTCTGTTAACTACCTTGAGCAATCACATTTGATGCTCCTTAATTTTGTCCCACTCTCCCAAGCCTTTTTTCCAGCTCAGCAATCGAGACAATGTGTTTGCTTATCAAGCCGCTTCGCTAAGTGTTCCTTTGCATGTAAATTAATCTTGATTCAGTTGACACTGTCATGCTGAGTGGTACAAATTGCCCATAGCAATAAAACAGCATGAATGGGAAAAAAGCCCAAATTGAAGCACTTGATGGGATGTTACTTTGCTTTATGCCAATACATTAGCAGCACATAATGTATTTCCCTGCTTGGAGAAATATGGTATGGTGGATTTTTAATTTTGATTTCAATGGAGCAGCACTATGTCTTTTAAAATCTGACTCAGACAAACCATTAGCAACAAGGATGTTAAGGTTAAACAGGAAGCAATGCATTCACTTGCACAGGCCCTGAGTGCCATCCATCATTCCATTTGCAACAGCTTGACAAAAGTACTTGGCTTTAAACAACACTCGAATTTACTCCCAGTGCAGAACAGGGCTTTAGCATAAACAAACATGGTTGCATTAATTTATTAAACAGCAATCTTTCAAAAAACAGAGACGGAGGGAGATACGCCAGCATGTAATAGATGTTCATAAGTACTGTTTTGCTGCTATTTACATTCATTTCGCTGTTCAAAAGCTACAGCAAGTGATCATTTTTTAAATGATTGCACTGAACGTCTACATGTAAATCTTAAAATGAGTAAAAATTGGACTTTATGTCAGCACCAATCTAATGTACGAGCAACCAGATACCAGCTGGAGATGCTTGCATGTCTGGAACTGTTGCTTAGAATGCTAAATCATATACATGGTGTGTATGGTGTATCATTTTTATGCCATGCTTAGTGTAAACGCTTTACACACTGTGAGTGGGCAGTGGATTTGACCACTAAGAGGCAGCACTGCTCAGTATTTTGGTAAAAAAAAAAAAAAATGTGTTAATAGCTTTATAATTACCAGCATTATTGTAATTTTTGTGGCAATGTTGATATTGGTCAGATGAATTAGATGAAGGTCTATTACAGGTTAACTAGCTATACTGAGACACTATTTTGTATGATAACCGTAACATTTAATTGTGTTCAACGCTATCAGTACTATCACAGCAATGATAATTTCCATGGAAATTTACTGAAGTACATCTTCAATTAATATCATCAAAATAAAATTGAAAAGAATCTGCTAGCTTGTGGTCATCACCACATTCACTCTGTACGCTGTTTACCATAATCCATGTGGGGCCTCAGTGCAATTTACCAACTCGAGGATAATCATTCTGGCAGCACAAATGAAGGGGCCAGCCCTCTTTTCTCACTCGCTGCTCACTAATAGGATTGTGTCTGCTTCAGCACACTTTAATTGAGGACTCCATGTCAAAAGAGAGCTCGGCTGAATGGGCCGCCCTCTTCGATGGCTGGTCACTGTTCAAGTGACAAGAGTGAAGAGTGACACCACCTGAGGGAACCGTGTTATGATTTTTATCACAAAGCATGAAAATGACAGTAATTGCTTGGTTTTAACCTTTGGACATGATATGTGGTGAACAGAAGACAGCTTATTTCTAGCAGTTAAACCACAACAATATAGTGCTATTTTTGTGTTTGTTCTGAGAGCTGAAGCAAAGCACTAAAAAGAAAAAAGAAAAGAAAACCATAATCTTATAATCAATAAATTTGCATCGAAACATGTAATAACTCCCATATTGACACCTATCCTGATTCAAATAACACTTTTATTGACCTCAGAGTAGCATAAGTAATACTATGCTTTGACTAAGAGCAAAAGAATAAAATTAAAGTATAAATCTAATAATAGGAACCATTCAGAACAAAAAATAATACCCAATGTGGGAAACCAATGAACATGTTCAAAATTAATAGAGGTCAAGAGAGGGGACACTAAAAAGAGCTTTAGTTTCTTAATCTCTCCAGCCCACAGTACATTAAACAGTAATAATATATCATTGTAAATGCACTCACTTAACTACAGTACATATGGCATATATTACTAAAATTCACACTTGTATTTTACTCAGTAACTAAATGAAGTATTGTACTTCTTATATTTACAGTCATTATTTTATAAAAAATAAAATAATATGGACTTTAAACGAAGAGTGTATAATATTTATTCAAGCAGCGTGCTTGGACATCATTCATCAACTAATAAAGACACAATAAACTTAATAATCACAACCTTCTGTTGAAATTGAAGTGAAAATACCTAGTTGAACTGATTGACTGACTGAATTAGTTCAATTGAATTTCATTTCTACTCACTTTTGAACAGTTTGAACCCCTTCAAATGGGACACGTTCTGATTTCTGGGTTTTTTCCTCTGCTCTACTTGTTCAACTATAATCCTTTTGTAGCATTTTCCTAAGCCCTCTTTCATTAATCCTGGAATAGCTGTTGTTCACACAACATATCCCTTGTTATCTGTAATGTATGCTTTTGACACATACCGAATTACAAAAAAGCAGAGTCAGAAGAAAGGACCCTTGAGTATATTACTCATTTACTCCTGATTAAGGCTGAAGAGAGAGGGGGGTTTAAGAGTCTGCTGATAAACTCCCTTTCTTCTGTTGATGGTAATTACCCATATCCCCTGAGACAGTGCTGAGCTGCTGGCGACGGGCAGAGTGTGCTAATCGTCGAACATGAGCCACTGTCCAGTTGGTGTGCAGACGAATGGGTCCACGCTGCACTCTCCAGCCTCACTGCGTGTCTGAGGACGGCCTATTGTGGCCCTTTGTCATGGATAACTGGCCGGCCATTGTGGCCAAATATGTTAGGCAAATTGAGGCAGATGGCTTCGATTCAGACACGTGGCTTTCCCAGGGCTGCAGGGAGGGCTGAGACACTGGAGAGGGGTGGTGCGGGTCAGGGCCCCGCTTGGCACTTGTTACTGCCTTCAATAGGCCCATGTGTCCCTGTTCACCCTCAATACGGTGTTGCTGAGATACGCGGCACTGAACACGCTCCTCCAGGCCCACCGAGGATGGTACGGGGGCGTTTACCCCAACACTCCATCTTCCCAAGCAGGTCTGGGTCTGCTCCCTGTCTAACCCCCTGGGGCACTGCTGAATGGCTGCGATTGACAACGAGGTGGTGGCCCATCCTAAATGGCTTTTCAGTCATCTGCGATAATAGACTGGCAGGTTTTGTCACTCTCACACTAATAGCTGGTAATTATGGGATTTGTGGTGTTTTGATATTCTTTCCTAATCTGTGTCCCTGTGTGTTTTGGGTACAATGTGTCAAGCCTGAGATAAAATCACTTTTATGATATAAAAATGTGATTTAAATGACTTTGCGCTATATAATGACTGTAACAGTTGACCGATTTTACAAGGTTATTCCCATTCTAACATTCTGACAAAGCAGTATTAAGACTGATTGCAAGATTATTTCAGACTGCAAGTTTGTTTCATGAGTTAAACTGACAAGTTTTTAAAAAGTTAGACTGCATTATTAAAATAATAATGACCACTACATTAAAAAAACTAGAAAATTTGCCTGAGTCAGTAGGCAATATCCATATTACAAGCCTGCCTTGCTGTATCAGTAGATGATCTAGATATTAGATTGAAACATGGCTGTAACTGGCTATAAGGACAGTGAGGACCAGAACTCGGTAGGTCTGGTGTATATTTGTGAGGGTTTTATAATCACTGCCATGTGATTTAAGATTAAAAGATGATGCTGTTGAAGAATAAAAGCTGATGCAGTAAAGTAGAAAGTATACCGACAGCTTTTTATTAATTACAGATGCAAATATATTATACAAATCAATAATGTATAAAATATAACATTAATTAGTGGTAAGATCTGCTCTATCATTCTTTAATATGAAACCAAATCACTCTGTAAAATATACAAAGATAAATAAAGAAGATGCTCTGTAACTAATAGTGATATGTCTTCAATTTTGTTTCAAATAATTAAGTTAAATTTCATTAACAGTTGTGATTTTGCAAAAGATTTCTTACTTCATATGCTCCTTATAAAGTATAAAGTCCATGCCATTTGACAAGAAATATTCCTCAAAAAATCTCAGCTGGCATTTTAATCACTGAACACGACTTGTAATCACACTATGTCTATGTTGTCAAGAAAATTAGGATGGGGTTAGGTTCATATTGTCTCAGGGAGTTTTTCCTTGCCACCTTTGCCTCTGGCTTGCTCATTAGAAATATCAATACATTTAAATGAAAAATGTTATATCTTGTATACTAAATTTTGCATTCCTGTAAAGCTTCTTTGTGACAATGTCCACTGTAAAATGAATTGAAATTAAACTTCTGTCTGATTACATGGACTGCTTCTGTCATCAGCAATGTTATTATAAAGGCAAACTGATTTTTTTTTAACAACAACAACAAAACAAAAAAGCATGTGCAAAGGCACTGTTCAAATTAGGAAACAAAAACAATACCCAATTTTCTGCACAGTTCAAATTATTGCTTTGATATCAAATCAAGAAACATGTAATAGGATATCAACAACACACTATTTTGTGAATCCATCTGCTAAATTAAAGAGTTTTGCTCTGATGGTGTTATATTGTAAAGACTACTTTGTAGATTCTCTTCTACTTTTTCAAGGTACTGACACTAAAGTCAAGTTATAGTGGTTACAGACAAAAGATATTTTTCTGCAAGATGCTCTATACTGACTTCTCTGGCATCTCAATTACCCACAATGCTCCTGGAGTCTTCCAAATGTGAATGGCTTCCAGTTCATGTGCATGAAGTAGGCCCTCTGTAATGTGCTGCTTATTCAAACGTGTGGGAGGTCAGGAGTGAAGATGTTACCAAGCGGCCATTTATCACACCCATGACACCCTCTCCCCTCTGCACCCACACCTCCAGGCAATGCTTTATAGGAGAACAAACACGTCACCTCCAGCAGCACGGTCATCCATTTTCCAGCGCCGTGCATTACGGCTACATGAATATCCTCATGCAGGACCTGTGGCATGGTGTGGAAAAATGCGGGAGAATGCTACAGTGCTGGGGTGTTGAGATCTACACTTGAAAATACAACATTATCACAACAGCTTAGAGGAACATTGCAAACTTTTCAAGGAGAAGGACTATAAATAGTAGTCTTCAATGTCTATGGAACAGCACACACACGCACACACACACACACACACACACACACACACACACACACACACACACACACACACACACACACACACACACACACACACACACACACACACACACACACACACCCTTCTAAATTTTAATTAATGGTTCATATGCCAGTAGACAATATGCACTTAGTGTCCTAAACCCAGTAGCATTAGTTCATTGTCTAAGGAAGCCACAATCTGTTGGAGTGACTAGCGGTGTCCTCTCATTATTAGCAGACAGCATGCCTCCAATCCCCTCCCTCCTCTTCATTTGGTGCCCATGTAACCTCCCCCGACAAATCATTGGCTAATTATGATTCCGGACAGAGTTTGACGGTGGCTAGCGCTGCATCTGGCCCCTGAGGTGCCTCCGGCTGCAGCTGGCGAGGTTGCTCTGCAGCAGCTTGGCTGTGGCCTGTCATAAATAAAGGCTCTTATAAACTGGTTATGAACACCTGTTAGATCATCTGTCAGCCGAGCCCAGCTCCCATCCATCACCTGCAGCTCGGGGAAGGCATCTTACCCCCTGTTCAAACCCCTCAGCACTCACGGCGCCCTCAAAACCAGCCCGACATCTTCCACAGAATAATAACAACAACCAACACTGCAGAGTAAAGGGAGAGAATCTCTTAGGGACACGGGACTGAACAGAGTATAACGTTTATTTTCCCATTAATAAATCAGTGAAGAGGAATCCGGATGGAGCTGTCGCTAACTTCATCGGTGATGGACAATGTGACAGGATAAAAGTAGCTCAAGGTTGCACTGTCATTACACTTTTACGACTCTGTGCCTTAACCAAGGAGAGAGGCACTATTGTAGGCAAGAGGGAGATGGTTTATGGGTCATTCAGTATAAACATGCAAAGCCGTTGTGCTCAGTGAAATGTTTCTTATCCGTGCCGTTATGACAGAAACAACCCAGGCAACCTAAACACATCAATCATAACATGACAGAGCAAGTACAGTGCACGTTTAAACCAAAGCATTTTTATATGAAACAGTGTCAAGTATATCAGCGTACTATGTTAGGAAAAATTCCAGGCAAAGATATTTCTGTCAACACACAGGAAGAAATGCAAAAACATGTCTTTACATGTAACTGTTCCTTATAGTTCTCCAAGAACATGAAGTATGAACTCTATTTAGATATCATGCATATTTAAGGAGAAAAATATGATTCACTGTCATTGGTTTATGGCAACTATTACACCCTAGTTAGTTGCAGTTTTATGTGCATTATCCCAGGCCTTGGCAGAAACTATAACTTTTATGCATTCATAAAGTTTAATTTGAAAGCAATGAATCAAGAGTCAATCCAGTGCCATCCATCTCGGAACGAGGCCGTTAGACAGACTCAAGTTAAGCTGATGGAACTTTTTCTGTTCTCTGCAATATTTTATGATCTGTTGAGTAGGATGTGCATCAAAATGTAATCCTATTCCTTCTACTCACGTACCTGATGCCTTTCAAACATTCAGCATTAATCTCTTTTTCCCTGAACAGTGGATCATCTCTGATTTAGTGTCAGTTCAAATGTTGTCTATATTCAATACCATTTCAAACCATTCTGAAGAGGGTCAAAATTTACAGTGTAAACTCCATAGTTAGAATGCAAATTTGTACAAGCTAAAAAAAACAAAAACAATCTTACTCGAGGTCATAGCCAAAACTTCAACATGGTGGCTTCAATCAGATGAACCAAAACCCTCCGAGTGATCAGCATGGAGGCCCCAATTCGCAATCACAATCTGTCAGCAAGAAGCAGTAATGAGACATCAGAATGCATCTCACAGTAAACTGGGCAGTGCAATGCATCTCGTTCCTGGCACATGCTATTACAGAGCAGCAGAGAGGAGATGAGCAGTCCCACTGGCCTGGCGTGACAACTTGATTTCCTGCTCTCTTGGTGGGACCCCTGAAAGGGTGACATGATAGGCCTGTTAATTTGGCCACGTCACTATGCCTGTGTCAGCGTCCGAGGCGAGAGGAGGCTATCTAGTGCTTTAGGGAGAGGGAATGGAGTCTGTCTCAACTACGGAAGCACCTGTCCAGCCTGACAGGGAAAAGCACTCTGTTTTAATGCACTGGGTTCCTGGCTTGGTCCTGCGATTGACAGTAGGATGGATGCGCATGCACACACGTGCACAGAAACATACTAGCTTTTGCGCGGTGACAGGCATATGCGGAATGGAGCAGCAGTGGCTCCTTCTGTTTACCCCTGATGAGCATGAGATTAATGGAAATAGGAGAAACGTATGGGTGCATCAATATTCAAATAGCCTGCCATCTTTTTCTATTTCTTCTATTCATGTGCCGGGCGCCTTCGAAACATTCATCCTCAATCAGTCTGTCTCTCTTTCTCTCAGCTTAATCCATTCAAAAATTCACTTTGAATCATGGAGGAGAAAAAAAAGAGCAGTCTGGAGACAGACAGACATAAAATGAATACCTATTTACATGTCTTTGTCTATGAATTTTTAAAGTGATGTGTGAAGCATAAGAAACCTCAGTATAGGCTGCATACACTTCATCCTTCCTGAGCCAATTCTATGCTACTAGGCTACTGCTACAAATAAACACTCTAAATCACTCGCAGTAGCGTGGACAACTCCAAGGGAGAGTCCATGTACTACTTACAGGCTTAATTGGGCTGATCTGTGTTCAGTTCGTTAGAGTAATTTATCACATAATTGACTGTGGGAAGTAAGGATGGGAGAGTCCTCAGACAGACAGCTTCGTGGAGATGCACAGACACAAGAAGACAAAGCTGTCCCTCATTGGGGGAGGAACAGCAACGCCACCATCAGCCCATCTTTTAGAGAGCTTTTAGTAGAGATTGAAATACAGCATAAGGGAAAAGAAATTATGGGTGAAAGAAATACAGTTTTGGATTTATATGCGTTCAAAGAAGAACAGGGTTATAAAAGAATTTGAGAAACAAAATTTCTCTTGGAAGAATTCCAACAAATCTTAGCTGTACGTGCAAATAACAGCAAAAACCAGAATTATATCCTTGCTAGCTCACAGGAATCAATGGCCAGTTTGGTTCCTCTTTGGACCAGATGTTCTGCCCTTACACCCTGAATCTCAAAGGCTTTCTCTTAATCAGGAAGTGAGCTTTCTGTTTGCCGATGATCAAACATGACCCTATTGTGCTGGTTGTGCTACTGGTGAATGCTGCTGTTTTGATAGTGTCTATTGACTCTGACTCCTTGAGTTTGGGCATAAACACTCCACTGCAGGTGCAGGGGTCTGACTTACAAACGTCGCAACTCCTTTCTTTCTGCCCACAGGATTTTCTATGTTTGGCTGTAATTAATGGAAAAAAGAACAATACGCTGCTAGGCAAATGTGGAGAGCAGTAAAGAGGATGTCTTTTCGTCTAAAGGCCTTTTTAAATCTAGCTGAGGCTGTGGCTGCCAGTACGCCTGCATCTAATGAAAAAAAGAAAAACTCCTCATTATTTCAAGTCATTCTGCTAAGAAGGGTGGCACTTAAAAGCCCCCCAGCATCACGGTAAGAAGCCTGGAACAGCCTAATTCTATTTCCTATTTGAATGCTGATAAAAAGGGAGGTGAGTGTGTGGGGATGAAAGTATGACGGAAAGTAAGAGGCAAAGGTCTTCCATCTATGGGGGAGTGCTCCAAGAACAAGTCACTCTGTTGAGTATAGAGCACGATGAAAGAGCAGAAGAAAGAGCACTGCATTGGTTTATTCAAAAAACACTCGGCTGATAAATTGAAACAGGCTTTTCAAGCTGGTTTTCAGATCCACAGTCCTAATAAAGGCCCCAAATACACATCTCGCAATAGGCTAATAAAGGCGGCTGCGTTAAGTGCCCCTCTCTCCTATGGCAGAGCCACTTTAAATGAGATCTTTGCTTAACACTTGCCTCTCTGCCTCTGGAAGATGGCTCCGCTTTTCTAACAGTCCATTGCTTTTCTGTTTCCTTTCAGCTTTGTTTTGCCTCCGAATAAATGTTTATTGACAGCCAATTAGGAGGAGAATGAGGACAGAGTACCATGTACATGTCAAGTGTGCAGAGAAAGTGTCCATTTACCTCATGCCTGACTGTGGTGAATCATGTGATTGTGCAGGTTGCTTTTTAGAAAATACAGAAAAAGCATAACCTATTTGTCTAAGCATACATTAGTATTTGCATAGTTGTCTGGTAATAGCGTTGAGGGAAATAAACGAAGTCTATTAAAGAACATTTACCCAAGGGTGAGGATTTAAATACAGACTACATTTAGCCCACCTTTCTTTGATTTCATTAAGGATAATCATCAATGCACTGTTTACCCATTAAGATTACTAATGCGTAACAGAAACAAATCATCTTTCAACACTCAGAGTTGCCCGGTGAAAAATGAGGCTTGTCATTAGCTAGTATTTCATTAGAGATTATTCCGCGCGCTATATTGGGAATATATTTAGACGCACACGTGCTGCCTTGAAGACCTCGAAAGCATGTATTATTATTATTATTATTATTATTATTATTATTATTATTATTATTATTATTATTATTATTATTATTATTCAACGTTTCAGACGTGAAAATCGTGCCAATGTCATGGTTTTATGGCCAAAACGTGGTGGTTTTCCTCCAATTGCAAGCCTCAATCAATTAAGCGGGTCCGAGTTGCAGGGCGCCCGTTCAGGGACTATTTAAATTTAAATTTAGATGCGCGTGTCATCGCCGCGCTTCTCACGGGGTCTCGCTTCTGTTCCAAGGGGAAAAAGATATTAACACCGTCTGTCCTTTTTTCTCTCCATACTCCCCTAAACAACCCCCCCCCAACACACACACACACACACACACACACACACACACACACACACACACACACACACACACACACACACACACACACACACACACACACACCTCGCTCTCTTGCCCTCTAAAAGCTCATTCTTTAGGTACCTCCGGAGACTGGAGGCTCTCTGTGGGACTTTGCACTCGATGTTTTTCGAGTTGGTGTTTAGAAAGTTTCCTTTGTTTAGCCCACACTCCCCCGCAGCGCCACTCATTCTTCCACGCGCTAATTAAAAGTGACAGGTCTTTAATCGAGGCACTCTTAAAGCAGTTGCTGTCTGATGAATAACGATCGAGGTTTCATCCGAAAGTATATTGGTGTGCCGATAATGAGGACTTAGCACTTCTGACAGACCAGGTGTTGTGTGCGAGATCGCCGTCACCGTGGCCTGTTTTTTCAAAAAATTATTCAAAAAAAAAAAAAAGTATTAAAATTCTGACTAATGCTACCAGGTTTGAAAATACATCAATCAAGCAAATCAATTAAGTTAGAATTAAATACTACAAGCAAACACTTAAATCTGCATTGGAAGGGTTTGTTTTAGCCATAGAGCTATGCTCCTGGAAATACTGCAAAAACACTGGAAACCCACAAGAACACTGTCAGCATGGTCTGCTGTATCTGACAGGGTCTATAACCTCAGCTACTTGAGTTCATAAATGCGTTCAACTAGAGATGTTTAACTGTTTTTTTTAAATCCATCTTTCCGTTATTTTGTTTGTACCATCTAGCAAACACATTTGTTTGGTTCTATTTCCAAACATGCAAATAACATGATTCATTGATTTTAGATAATGATATAAGATTTACATCATGGTCAATTCTGTAACCTCAAATCAGCAGGACAGACAACAATTTCCCTGATCTCCTAATGTATCTCAATTCATGCTCATTTTTCATATGTATGTCATTTGATCTTTATTTTTCACACATGATCACATAATATTTAAACCATGTCACATATTGAACTCACACGTGCAGCGTCAGGGTATAACGTTAAGGTAAACGACCAAACAATACTCACTGAAACTTATGTGATTTTTTTTTTTCACTTATATTATTCAAGTTCAAACTTCAAGCTACAGTAGGTGGTAATTCAATTCCTCAGGCCAATTGCACTTCTAATCCTGATCTAGCATTGAGAACGGTTCGAGTCTGGCGTTCAATAGCAACACTAATCATTAGCTTTAGTGTGCAGTGATATAAGATTTAAGGTCTTTGGTCAATGCGCACGGTGATTAGGGGGCTGGTAGAGAGCAGTAGGGTGTCCATGGAGTAAATAGGCATTTTTATTTATCGCCATGCCAGGCGCTTCTTTGCGGAACAGCGCTCTTCCAAATTGAAATACAGCAGAGTTTATCTTTCTGATTAGGTCTTCAAGTACAGAGCTGCAGGCTATCATCTAAAAAACACTGCCCTTTGTCATCTAATTGTGGCAGGATTAATGTGCAAACAAGAGCCACGGATGGGGATTAGGATTGATTCAGGGTGAGGGCAAATGACAGGCCTTTGTCCACTCTGACACACTATACTGACAACTGGGTTAAAAATCTGCCTTACCACAGATAACTTGACCTGTCCTTGACCACTTTCCACACACACGCACACCACCAGTCTGTATAGCGTATAATGCAGATAACAAAACACCTGACAACAAGCGAAGCCGAAATATTTTTTCTTGTTTGCTCAAATCAGCAAAACCACTAGAGATTTAGCATGCATAATCAGTTCTATTGTATTTCTTATTGCATTTGTTTTCCAATTGAGAAATGCCACTTCAACCCCTTTGACCAATTCCCCTCGATATTTAATTAATGACCAAAGAACCAGGAGAAACAAGGCATCGGGGCTTGAAATGGCAATCAAATTATCAGCTAATGAGTTACCCAGTGAATATCATGCAGATTTCCATTTGTTATGATGGCGTAATGACAAACAGGTTACATAAAAAAAAAAACAGTTTGAAGATTTTTTTGCATCGTAAAAAAAGTGTTTCACCCTCCAAGACAAATTTCAAAGCATTAGTATCAAGTTTGTCTACTATACCAGTAGTGATAACACAAACGAAACACACCTATTGCTCAACATTTATTTTACGTGGACACTGAAGCTAAATCTAGTACATTCATTTTAACACCTTGAGATATATGAAAGGAATGTTGCTCTTTGTAGGTGTATCTAGATTAAGAACATCAAAAAAAAGTACACTGAAATTAAAGACAGAAATTAGATATCTGTTATTTGACCTCTTACCGACTTGTTTAAATGTACCATCACCATGACAGCTCAGTTAAGTCTCTTACACAAAAGCAACCAAGCCTAGCTAGCTATTTGTTGAGATCCATTACTTTTAATCAAAGCTTGTGTAGCGGCAAAACACACACTGTCTATCACAGTTCTGATTAGCTTGTTAACGCCTGCAGTCTGACCTTGGAAACGTTTGCTCTGCTAAATGATTCTGATGAGTGGAAAAGAAACAAGAGTCAGGGCTCAGAAATGTGACGCTTGCCAAATGGTCAGTTTTTCATGATTGTCATGGTGCTCTTCAAACGTTCAGGGATGTCCATCATTTTGCGAGGATAACAGTGTTAAAGAAGCGAACACAAAGCATGTTTCAATTGACATGTAATAGAACAATGTTTGTCACAAATATATCAGAGTGATAGCTTTTCAGCTTAGGTCAGTTAACGGTTTTCAAACTCATGATCTGTTCACAAGTTATATATTTAGAGCTGATGGGGAATTTTTTTTCCGAGGCTTTATGCTATGCTCTAGCACAGGAGCATATTTCTTAGGGGGCTTGCTGTCCTAACATATTTAAGTTTAGCCATCAGCAGTGATGAAACACCTGCTGTTGGGGAGAAACAAAGCGCACTAATCCAATATGTATTTCAGACATGTTAAACATCACCTGGTCCCTAGGCACCAGGCACTGCACGGCCATGGAACTGAAATTTAAAGCATATTTTTCTAATTTGTGCATGGACAATAAATCAAAATTAAGGGGCAGACAGTGAAATACATTTCAGTGCGAGCTGACAAAAATGCGGCGACAGCGACTGAACCGCATATGTTGCCCTACTCGGTTTGTGTGTGTGTGTGTGTGTGTGTGTGTGTGTGTGTGTGTGTGTGTGTGTGTGTGTGTGTGTGTGTGTGCACTCGCATATGTGTGTGTGAAAGTTGATTTAGAAAGACAGAGCTCTTGTCGCTTTGTACCTGATTGTTTGTATGAAACAATGACATCGAATGGTATCTTTGCAGAGTAAAAATATCACAGAAGCCCATTAGGATTTACTACTTGAGAGACAGTGGTTTCAATGCATCATAAAGTTTAATGCTAGGAAATATGTGCACGCTTGCATTTTAATGTCCATGGATCAGCCTTCCGCTTATATGGTAGGTCATCCATATTGTGCTTGGAGTTGTGTTTAAAACTAAGGGACAAAACCTTCCTTAGTGGGAAAGACCTTGCTGTAATTGTGTACAACACACAAAAGAGTTTCTACATGGAGTTTGGCCTCCATATAATAAAAATGTCACCAAATTACAGGGTTAAATGTATCTCTTCAGGGGTGAACACTGTAAATCTCAAGATGTTACTGTAAATATGATACAATAATATGCTGTTGCACTGAATATAGCATATAAGTCATTTACCGCTCAGTTTTGCTGTTGTTTTTCCTTCACAAGCCAGAATCTGAGTGATGATGATGTCCATGTGGTGGCAGCTGCAGATCGGACATTGATAGATGTAGGGAACAAGGCTGTCAATCAGCAAGCTAGAGTCCTTGGCCAGTCATGCAGTCAGTTACGGATATTCTCATACACACCCAGAAATGGCCTTTCCCACTTTATGATGTGATGAAGATACACTTCAGAGGCCCTATAAAACTATTTCTACAGTATGAAAGCAAAAAAACAACAATACAAAAACAATAAACCTTTTAAATACCATATCTGTGATTCTACAGAGCATCAGATTTTTGTCTTTTACAATTCATCCTTGAACACTTGTGTATGCGTAACAAATATTTTCGAGGCAAATTATGTAAGAAAAATTTGCTGCTTAATCATTTCAAAAACTGCTTCAATGTACAATCATCAGATACATGATTCCTCAACCTCTGTCACTCTAATTGACGGAAATATTCAAGATTTTATTATATGCGAATGCATTACACACTCTCATATTAAGGCAGTCTCTCATTAACAGAAAGCACAATTAGTGATAAACTAGCCATGGCGGCCCGACTCATTAGATGGTGAAGGTTTATTTAAAATCTGAGCAGTGCCTTGTTTCCACTCTATTCTCCACCATATGTATGCATTAATTAGGGAAATGTGGAGGAGGAGTGGATTTGTGTGTGTGTGTGTGTTAGTGTGTGTGTGTTAGTGTGTGTGTGTGTGTGTGTGTGTGTGAGAGAGAGAGAGAGAGAGAGAGAGAGAGAGAGAGAGAGAGAGAGAGAGAGAGAGAGAGAGAGAGAGGGAGAGAGAGACTGCAAGAAGCTGTGTATGATCTTTCATGTTTCGCTTCAGCTCTACCCTCTCTAACTGAGGATCTAATCAATCTGCCGGCTATTAAGTTTGTTAATTGATAATGCATACAAATTAGGCTGAGTGCTGGTTCTTTGGAGACTTAGAGCAGGTGATTTTAGGCACCAGTCCAAATGGACTTTTAAAGCAGTCAGGTGAAATCTATGAGACAAAATGAGCAAACCTACAGCACTGGAGCTCTACTAGGTGTAACGGTTTTAGTTCTGGGAGACACCATAGACTGAATTCACCATAAAACAACACAGCACATAGAACGATATAGAGACTCTTCAAGATGCATGTGAAGGTCAGGGTCAATTTGCAGACCTGCAAATCTAGATTAGGTCACCAAGCAGACCAAAGAAGTACTTGAAAAACTATTACAGCAGAACTGTTAAACATAATAAATAAATTATAAAAAATATATAACTTGTCATATTTCACTGATTTCAGTGATTATAGTTTTCAAATAACAAACCAGCTTGGCTTCTTTTGCTGTTGCTCCAATCTCTAAAATGATGTAGCTGAAGGCAGCTGATGAGACCAGAGATTAACAACAGATTTCTATAGACTGATGAGCTTAATGTTAATGTTTAAAATCAAAATAGATATATGTCTCATCTATATGGTCTATGGTACTCAACAGTATTAAAATAAAGCTCCAGTAGGAAACAAACATAACCGATTCAATATCTTATTTATACCCTTAAACTAGCCACTGACACTGGTTAAGCATTTATAGGTCATTGTTGTCGTATTTAACTGCTAATCTGGACTTTTGCAAGCAAAGAATTTTATCTCAATAGACCTGAACAAATCTTACTTAAATTCCTATTGATATACATTAGCCCGAAGGCCATTAAGGTTTTCCCAAATCGGTACTAATGCAGTACTATTGGTAGTATTATACACTGGATGTCATTACAATGCAGGAAAAACAGCTAATTTTGTGGGGTCTTGTTTTCATTATCTTAATATGAAAATGCAATTTACAGGCACGTTCAAATCTTAACAGGTGCTTTTAGAATGATTTAGCCACTTAACAAGTCTGAGGAAATATTTCTTCACTTTCATCTCTTAAATAAAATCTGGTGACCAGTCCAAGTGTGTAGGATGAGACACACTAGAGCTCAAGAAGGCCAACTGTTTTCATTTTCATACATGCCCTGGCAACGTTCGAAACCTCCCACATTGCCACTTTCACTTCCATCTCACGTCATTCCATTTCTGAATCCATCAAATGCATCTCACAATGCAAATGAGAAAAAATAAACATTAACAACTCGCAGGCACTGTACCATCAGACATAAATTAGCCAGACAAACCTGGAGTGACACATACCATCAGGGTAACGAGTAATAAAGGCTAAATAATGATCCAAATATTCACCCATCTTTATGGTTGATGCCAGGAAAAAATTCCATTAATCTGCCACTTAATTAGTAATGCACTTATTTGAAATGCAAAACAGTTTTCTCATAACAGAAAACACACACTCGGAGGAAATCCTGAACTAAACAACAGCGCAAGTGCATTCTAGTCTTTCAACTGTCAGCAAGAGCAATTAGATGAATTAAATAGTGATCAGAACCTTAAATAGTGATCAGAACCTTATTTAAGATCCTGTGTATTTTTCATATGTTGTAAGAATTTTGATTAAATATGTATTTAAGATTTTATATATATTTCGATAGTTATATAGGACATTTCATGTTTGGAATCTTCAAGTCTAATATGGTGGAGTCAGTTGTCAGATCAGTTTGTGCACTTGTCTGGTTATTGCTGTGTATACATCCCACTGAGTCAAAAAGATGTCCAAACGTGCCAGCTTCATTCTCTAATCAAAGCTCCCTGATTTGGTCAGTTTTGCCACATTGGAGACATTCTCTATTACAGAGATAAATAGCAGTGGGCCAATTGTCAACCCAAACTTGTAAGCTAATAAATTATTCCAATTTTCTCCCAACAGATTTCTCCAGAGAGTACTGCAAGGAAATACACTTTTTGATTAGTGAATTTTCTCTGTGTGTGTTGGTGGTGGTGGGATTGGGGATTGGCTGGGGAGGTGGGGTGGGGTGGGGGGCATGCTGGGGAAGGCTGCTGATGCATGTGTGAACGCATGTGTGTATGTGTGTGTATGCATGTCGGCTTTGATTAGAGACACTGCTTCTCGGGGTGGACGTTAGCTGAAAGGCTGTCAGTTTCTAATGAACTGACAGAGGCTGCTTTTGCCCACCTCTCCCAGTCTGGGAATGGTGAGGAAAATTAGCCTTAACCACAATATCCTCTCTGAAATGCTGCAGGGTTGCAGGGACATGTGACTGAATATTAATGTAGCCAGCGCCCAGGAATATATCCAACGTGGAACATATCCAATACTAAGAAAAACTCACGCAGGAAGGACACCAACAAAAAACATGGCCTGAACTTTCAAAATGCACCACTGAGCCAATTAGAATTACTTTTTATATTGTGCACAACATAACAGTTAACAGATAACAGTTTTCTCTAATCTTAACCTGTATATACACTGTTGTCTCCCATGTAGAAATAAATTTCCCATTTATTACAGAGACCTAGCTAATTAATGTTTGCTCACCAAATTATATTAATATTATTTCTTAATATTATTAATAATATTAACCCTTTAAGCAAACATTAGGTAACATTAACATAGCAAGATAAAATATTGATATTAATATTAATCTAATATTATTCTAGCTAGTGAAGTTAGTTAGCTAGCTATTCGGAAAAAGCTTATCAAATGCATATCAAATCAATTCAATGCATTTATAAACATGTTTTATTACATTCTTTTTTTGAGCTTTTAAAAATGTATTTAAGATATGCATAATTGGCAATTAAAGACCTTAAATAGGAGAATGATTATTAATATGCAGCAATTATTATAAGCTCCAATTGTTTAGTCATTTTAACCTAAACACATGTATGTATTGTGAGAATATTACTTGTTTTTAACAAGACATTATTATTATTATTATTATTATTATTATTATTATTATTATTATTATTATTATTATTATTATTATTACTACTACTACTACTACTTTTACATGAAAAAAAATATTTAGCAGGGTAGAATATCTCACATTAATGCAAAACCCAATAGCTCAGTCTTATAATAGCTTTGTCCATCATCAAGTAACAAATATGTACACAGTGGACAATATATTGGCACCAGTGAACATGAACACACAGACCATTTATCATTATCACAGAATGCCCTAAATTATTACCTCTCTGAATCTCAGAACAAGGTCAAGGAAATGCTGAATGTAAATTAAACTTTGAAGGGTCAGCGGTTTTTACTTTCCCTATTCATCTTTTCTCACCTTCCAGCTCCAAGTGTAGAAGTGCAAGGTAATTACATTTCAATGGGTGGCAGAGCCTCATTATATCCTCCTACAGCAATCTTCTGGAGGCTGAAGACTATGTAGCAAGACTTCGTCAAAGCCCATAGGTTTCGCTGATTGCACATATTTGTTGATTTCATTTCTTACTGTACACACCATTCTGCAGAAGAGTATATGCATAAGTTCCCATCATTTTCATATGAGAGTTCGTACACTTCAGATTAGGCTCCTAATAAGAGTGTGAGCTCACTGCTGGTTTCAGCTAATAAGAAAACTTATTTTTCTACCGTCTCTCTGTTGGAGGCAACGTTCTGGAGGAAGGACCCCTTCCCCAGGGTTGCTGTGTGTGTGAGTGTGTGTGAGTGTGTGTGTGTGTGTGTGTGTGTGTGTGTGTGTGTGTGTGTGTGTGTGTGTGTGTGTGTGTGTGTGTGTGTGTGTGTGTGCGCGTGCAGAGAGCAAAGCAACCAGCTGGGTTGTAGGGGTAATAAAGAAGGAGAATCAATAGGGCATGCAATGGAGCCAAGGTGCTGCCATTTATCACGGCGCTTCTCTGACTCCAATCATTCATCATGCTCAATGAGGCAGCAAATAGGAAAATGACTATTTGTATCAAACACATCTGCACTCATCCACTGAGGTATTTTATTCCCATTAACTCCCAAAGTAAAATACCCACTTTTTTCAGCCATACTGAGGACCTGTGTGTGTGTGTGTGTGTGTGTGTGTGTGTGTGTGTGTGTGTGTGTGTGTGTGTGTGTGTGTGTGTGTGTGTGTGTGTGTGTGTGTGTGTGTGTGATGTGTGTTCATATTTGTTGCAGTTAGTGGTTGTAAAAATCACATTGTACAGATATCCTCAGAGCTACATTCCTTTTGCTTTCCAGTTCTGCTACTTCAGTAATCTTGTGTGTTTGTGCAAATTTCTTCTTTCCCCGTTTGCTTCAATTCTCTCATTTAATTATATAAGCCATAATTTTGGTAGGTGTCTTGTTCACCCCAGTAATGAATATTTCAGTAAATATGCATTTCATTATCATATAACAATCTCTAATTTTTATTCATAAATGATCATTTGGAGATATGGTGGCTGTTAATTTTCTCCAATTGAGGCTACATTATTAAAAATTAACATAACTTCGTTAATGAAGTGCTTGTGAATATTGAAAGAACGGACATGTGTAAAAATGTTTTCGGTAATTGTGCTTTTGGGGGACAATATTTGTATGCCAATATCATGATAAAATAGAATGATTCTATTTACTATAAAAAGAAGAATGCAATAGAGTTGTGGCTGTACATTTGTTTACAAAATGCTATTATTCTGTATGTTAATGTTTTACAACAAGACTCTAGAAACGTCCTTCATATTATTATAAAACTCTGAAACATCCCTTATGGAGTCTATTACCAGTCAATTGTCACAACACAGACTCTTACATACTCAAGGAGTATGCACTACATTGTGGCCTGTGACATATCTGAATGACATATTTTGCATTTCTCATCCTGATCCATCCTTGTCCTCCATCTAAGAGGCACAATATTATTCAATTGATTAGAATGGCTTGTGCTTTGTTTGTGTAGACTAATAGTGATTTATCGCATGGACCTCAAATCAATTTCAATCATACTAGGACAAAACACACATAAAACACAATTAATGGCCTGTACGACAATTTGTGCTTTGTATCTTATCATAAGCAAAAAAGAGAGATTGGGTCAAAAATGCAAAAACATTCTCTCCATCCTATGGCAGAAACTACAGTCACCTAGAAATCTTACCAATCACTGTGAAATTCACTGACACAGGTATTAAATTCATAGCTACAATGCGTTTGTAAAAATTAATTCCACATCATTTTTTTTGGTCTGAAACTATTATTCACCATGTGCAACAATTATTAAGGAAGACATGTGGCATTACCTACTGTACTTTTTAAACAAATCAACTTTTGTTTTTACTGGAAAAGTTTTTCAAAATGTTAAATATGTAAATATGTGTGTGCGTGTGTGTGTGTGTGTGTGTGTGTGTGTGTGTGTGTGTGTGTGTGTGTGTGTGTGTGTGTGTGTGTGTGTGTGTGTGTGTGTGTGTATGTGTGTGTGTGTGTGTGTGTGTTCAGGCTTTAGTTCTTAAACTATTTAAAATATGGTGAATTTCTGACCAGCAAATATTTTAAATGAATTATATTCTAATTGGAAATTGTGATTAAATACTTTTTAAATAAATAATCAATAATCTTTAATGTGGTATTACTTATAGTGTTATTAATTATGCCACAAGTGTCATAAGCACAGGCAGTAATAGCAGTGACATTGACAACAATGAGAGTATTACCAGTTAGAGAAACAACAATGGGGAATAACACCAGTGACAGTAACACTGATGAGAGTAGCACTAGTGACAATAACACCAGTGACAGTAACACTGATGAGAGTAGCACTAGTGACAATAACACCAGTGACAATAACACTGATGAGAATAGCACCAGTGACAATAACACCAGTGACAGTAACACTGATGAGAGTAGCACTAGTGACAATAACACCAGTGACAGTAACACTGATGAGAATAGCACTAGTGACAATAACACCAGTGACAGTAACACTGATGAGAGTAGCACTAGTGACAATAACACCAGTGACAGTAACACTGATGAGAATAGCACTAGTGACAATAACACCAGTGACAGTAACACTGATGAGATTAGCACTAGTGACAATTACACCAGTGACAGTAACACTGATGACAATAGCACTAGTGACAATAACACCAGTGACAGTACAGCTGTGAAAGTAGCAGCACTGACAGCATAACCAGTCATAGTAACACCAATGACAGTAACCCCAGTGACAGTAACATTGATGGGATTAGCACCAGTGTCAGTATAAGCAATGACAGTGACACCAGTGACAGTAACACCAATGGAAATAACACCACTGATAATAACACTAATGACAGTAACACCAATGAGAGTAACACGACTGACTGTAACATGCATAACACTAAGACCATTGACAGTATCACCAGTGACAGTAATACTATTAATAGTAACACCAGTAAGTAACAATTATTTTAAGGAAGATTGAAAGGTGTTGCTCCAATGACATCTAAATTATCCACAAGAACATTTAGAATTATTTTAGAATAATTTTTTTAAATAAGTGACAGACATTACATGAACTACAAGGTCAATGGTTCTTTGTAAAATTTTAAGAACTTATTTTATGTTAATTTTCATATATCATTAATGTATGTTACGCCTGTGGCAATGGCATTTCAGTGAATAAAGAATTTTTAGTAGCACAAACTCTTTTTTTAGCCCTGGCAATTTTAAGGATTAAAAAACAAATGTACAAAACGATTGAAAGTTAAACCATTGTTTATTGCTTAGGGAGATTTGAAGATATAAACAGATGTTTGGGGTTATCTGAAAATGTTTCAATTATTTTCTGGCCAATAAATGAAGTGACTGGTTTGTCCCTATACCCTAAGAATGGCTCCAGAGTTATTTAGAAGGAGATCTACCACCCGTTGCCACCCTCAACCTGACCCATCCTTATAGGTGGACACCTTCAAATTCATAAAATTCATAGGATTCTTCACAAATGACTGAACACAATTTTATACCGATTTCCTTATTATGCAAATATGCACAACATCGAATTTGGGCCAATTAGGTTCCCCCACAGATCCAAATCCACCCGTTTGTGCAGTAATTGCAGGCACTATCACATAATTACGTGGCTAATTGGGAATATTTGTGGCAGATATAGCAAATTCAAACTCAATTCGTTTTTAATTCAACTAAACATGATACGCAGTTAACTGATTGAAGTCTAATATATCCGACATTGTGTGGGGATTTTAGGACCTTACCATGTTATTTGCATAAAAGGCTTCAAAATATCGATTGACCAAATGCATTTATTCTAACGTCAAAGTATATTGTTAATGCTTCTTTAAAAGCCACTTTATTTGCATATGTGATATGACTGGAATGAGACGTGGAAAAGTAGGTCTAAGTAATATAGGACATTTGGGGGTTAGCCTGGTAAGAGCTTAGGCTATTTATAGATTGATGGAGGTTAGAGGAAATTATGAAAATGGATTACATTCAATTATAGTAGACATAGTCTTCCC